>NC_047073.1:12310113-12517613 GCF_902459465.1 Asterias rubens | reverse complement strand
TTTATGGAGTTTCATTTTTAATTTGAAATTAAACTTTTTTTTTCTCGGTATTCATCGTAGCTATCCAAAAATTAATAACAGTTTGGGTGCTACTTTCTTCAGCGCATTTGCCAATCAGTATGGTTGAGGTTTATTTGCACCAGTTCTAAGTTGTTAAAGACAGTGTCCAGTTTTCGTAATTACTCAAAATAATTATTAGCATAAACCCTTACTTGGTGACGAGTGATGGAGAGAGGTTGTTAATATAAAACACTGTGAGAAACGGCTCCCTCTGAAGTGACGTAGTTTTCGAGAAAGAAGTAATTTTCCACGAATTTGATTTCGAGACGTCAGTTGAGGTCTCAAAATCAAGTATCTGAAAGCACACAGCTACATGTTACAAGAGTGTTTTTTCATTTATTATCCCGCAACTTCGACGACCAATTGAGCTCAAATTTCCACAGGATTGTTATTTTATGCAAATGTTGAGAAACACCAAGTGAGGAGACTGGTCTATGAAATTACAGCACATACCAATTGTGTCCAGTGTCTTTAAAATAACCTGTAAATACATTGCCGATGACTTCATGACATATGGCAATTTACATTGAAATTGAAAAAAAAAAAAAATCAGCATAAAGAGCACTATTATAGTTACATACCTTTAACAAATCCAAACAATAATATGATCAGCAACTTGAGGTTCACATTATTTAGTCCTGCCATGGCTGTCTGATGGTAAACCAATGCACTCTCTGTTATACCTTACTTCGTACATAGCCACTTCACCAAGAAAAACATATTTTATAGAAAAACAAATTATAACAAAAACAACTTCAATAGAGGATCTTTTGCAATTTGATTGTTGACCAATCATTGATGACAGCAATATTGTTTAAATTAAAATTGCGGTATTGGCCATCATCCAAATTTACATAATCATCATAAAAGGTCCTTTAGTTCCTCTTTCCTTTTTGGAGAGGATTTTTGATTACGTGTGTAAACTTCAAATAAGCAAAAACAATCAAAGCAACTTAAGTTACAGATAGGCATACACTGTGCGTAAAATAATACTGTCAGCAAACCTCAATCTACACTTCTCTGTCGAAATGAATTAGGGAAAAGTAAATTGACTGTGCACGGAGTTTACTTGACAAGGCATGCGATTTGACAGTTAACATGATTTAAACATCGATGTGTGTTGTTCGGGGTTACAATTTTTTTGTATGAGAAGTTCATTTGTGTTTCGAAATTCACATTTTGCCTCAAGTCAGTTTTATTGTAAATGCCAGCTCAGAGCTGTAACTTAAATATTAATTGATAGAAGAAATAAAACCCTACACAAAAAAACTTGTTTTTTATGACATGTCTCTCATAAACGTACCTTGCAAACAAGTGGAAGTCCACCAGTCCATTTGTTAATCGTTTGGAGATATTAGACACGACAAGGCTTGACATGTATGTAATGGGACAACAACAATGCAAAGGATGATTTCAAAAAGGAAACACAAAACCCAGTTAATATGAAGACAAGTCCTGGCATTTAATGTTGATTGTTATTATTGTACGTTGATCACCCCATACGTGCCATGTTTTCTTTGTGAAAAGTTAAACAGATTATGTTGGATTGGCAGAGCTGAACTTTTTGTTGCAGGACAATATTATACATAAGTAGAAAAAACCTGTGTGAGTCAGGTGAGAATAATAGAAAATAGAAATGGCTGTTGCAAACGACTTACCAACCAAATGGACCGATGGTATAAATGCAAAAAAACAAAACAAGTTAACGGCCTGACGTTTCGACTCTAGCAGAGTCTTTCTCGAAAGCTAAATGACAACACAACAAACATGAACAGGTAACGTAGCGAAACAAAGAAGAACCTTACACATTTATTTGTGTTTCAACCGATACAAGCTGATGGGTTGCTCCAGGTGTTCATTTGCAGAATACTGTACCTGAACAACATTACTTAATTTCCATGGCAAATATTTCACAGGCAAACTGGTTCTGGTTTGATTTTCATATGTTAGCCAAGACTAAAACTTCACAACGAACCAACACATGGACATGAACACAATTAATGTCACCTGGAAGTGGTATTTTATCAAAATAAAGCTTTTGTCACTAATATAATGTGTTTTGATGAGTGGAATGTGAATAAACAGTTAACTAAGGTTCTAACAAATTAGTTCTTATCTTACTTACAAATTTAAGAGTAGGCCCCGACTAGAGAGGGCGCTGTTCGTGACGTCAATCGAGGCGCGATATTTGAAGAGAAAATGCTGCACAGTGCTTAAAAAGACGTCGGACCGGAACATTAGGCACTATTGCTCTCGTCTTTAGTTGTTTTGCTGCATCCAACAGCAATAGGGCCAACACTTGGTCGGCATCGCCGGAAAAAAATGCAAAAAAAACCTACATTTTCGAAGCGTACAAACTCATGACTTGGACTTGCATGTACTTTGCACTAGTGTTTACTCTAAGCATCAAGGCAAAGTCTGCCTCGATTGACGTCACAAAAGGGGTAGGCGGAGTCAACCCCCCAAACGACTTTTACTATTTTTTAAACATATAAACCGTGACAAACAGTTACTAAAAAAAATTGTATTGTTTATTAAACATAATAACACTCTAATGTTTTTATGTTTAAAATAACCTGTCTTTCTGAAAGTTTGTATATATCAGCGCCTTGAGTACCTTGTTTGGTAGATACGTGCGCTATATAAGACTTCGATAATTATTATAATTATTATTAAAAATATAAAAATTATATTTCCAGGTGACTTTAATAACTATTATCTTTGGGGGACTGCTGTCAACAATAGTTTTGTTTTCCCTTTAATTGGGGGATAGACATCTATATTTGTATTTGTATGTGTAGTTCGTCTAGGATGTCATCATCCGGAGATAATTATGTCAGGATCTCAACATGTCGGATGGCACTTCATGCAATTCATGCGGCTGTATATAAAATTCTGAGGGCGGTGAGTATTTTTATTTTCTCCGGTCTTCTTGTTGGTTGTTTAGGAACAAAATTAATTATTAACGATTGAGCCCAATACAGAGCCGGAACTCAAGCTAAGGTGCGATTAAAGTTCCCGAGCAGTTTTTTTTTTTTTTGCCTCCAGGTTCCATGATGTCACACGGAAATATTTTGGGTGCAAAGAATATCTTAGAAAGTTCAAATTCGTGCCGACGTTTTCATGTTTCAGTTAAATGTAAAACGAAACTGTTGAAGGCCATGTATATGCGTTCGTGCGGAACTTCCAATGTTTTTGTTGCAACCACGTCCTCTTTTACCTTCTTTAAGGAAGTTGGCCTTTAAAAAATAGAACGGAAAAAAAAAAAACTGGGAAAAAAAATACAAAAAATAAAAAAATCGTCCAGTGAAATTGTGGCTAGATGGGTTTTCCACATGTAGAAACAATTTGTATAAGTGTAAATTAAGTGACACTTGCCTCCTACCCAACCGTTCATTCTCTGACGAATTATTGGCTGCGAGGACATCAAACTTATAATCATTCAGATATGAAGTCGCAAACATACGTCTCTCCTGCCAGAAATAGTGCTTCAAGGGACATTGAGCTTATTAAATACAAATAATTGTTCAATTGAGTACGCCTAAAACTACAACGAACTTAACAAATGAGTGTATAATAAATGGTTGTGTTCTCATCAAGTTTTATTCAGATGAAAAATGGGTTACAACGTTTAACAATGATTCCGCTTGCGTTGCATGGCAAACTTTAAACCCCAACTATCAGCACTGGAACGTGTTTTTTTTTCTTTTCTTTTAAAGACCACAGTCATATTAGTAAGCATTTCGTTGTGGTATTCCTTCGTGGTGATCAGTTGCTGGCACTTTGGTTTCATTAGAATTAAAGACAGTTGAACACAATGTAATGGGAGACTTTCTGGGACGATAGAGGGCAGCAGACTTACCGGGTAAATCCATTGTTCTCAGAATTATGCGCATGTTCAGAACTACGTAAACAATGGAAATTTACCCGGTATGTCTGCTGCCGCCTAGCGTTGGAAAGTCTCCTATTGTCAAAGACCAGCCTTAACTGACTTGGTGTATCTCAACATATGCACAAAATAACAAACCTGTGAACATTTTGAGCTCAATTGGTCGTCGAAGTTGCGAGATAATAATGAAAGAAAAACACCCTCGTCACACGAAGTTGTGTACTTTCAGATGCTTGATTTCGAGACCTCGAATTCTAAATCTGAGGACTCGAAATCAAATTCGTGGAAAATTACTTCTTTCTCGAAAACTACATTACTTTAGCGCGTTTGCAGTTCGATAGGGTGAGGTTTATATGCACCAGTTCGAGTAACTTAGATCAACCTGTGAATCCTTTTCGACGACTTCCTGACATTATGAAGGCCGGCAGTTTTCATAGAAATTGAAAAAAAAAATCAACACAAAAAGACTAGTTACATACCTTCAACAAATCCCAACAATATGATCAGCAACTTAAGGTTCACATGATTAAGTCCTGCCATGACTGTCTGATGAAAGCCTGTGCACTCTCTGCTGTATCATACTTCGTATTTAACCACTTCAGCAAGGAAAACATCAACTAGAAAAACAAACTATAACATAAAGGAACTTTTGCAATGTTATTGTTTACCAAGGATTGATAACTGCAATTGTTTAATTGGCATTGACCATTATCCAAATTTACAATTTCATCATAAAATAGCCTGTATAGTTCCTCTTTCCCCATTGGGGAGGAAAAAGACCCTGAAACCATCGCCCTTTTCATACGATGTTGAAACAATAATGTATGTTACAGTTTTGTTATGAATTCTGAATATCTACACATGGGTATGCTTAAGTAGTCTGGCTGACTTTTGAACCAAATTTAAACTTGATTAGCCTACATGTCTAAATTCAAAATAAGCAAATACAACTCGAACAACTTAGTTTTACAGTAGGCCTACTTTGCTTTCAAAATACTGTCAACAAACTATAATCTAAACTTCTCTGTCGAAAGGAATAGGGAAGAGTAACTGGACTGTGTACGGAGTTTGCTTCAGGCCTACTTGACAATGCATGCGATTTTACATTTAATAAGATTTAAACTGCGATGTGTTGTTCGAGGTTACATTTTTAAGGAATGCATTCGAGTTTCGAAATTAACATTTGCCTCAAGTCAATTTTAGTGTAAATGCCAGCTCTCAAGCTACAAGTAAAATCGTAACTAAAAGAAGAAATAATACCCTATAAAAATTACAGTCTCCCATAAACGTCCCTTGCAAACAAGTGGAAGTCCCCCCCCCCCCCCCCCCCCCCCACACCCCCCCCCCCAGTTCATCCATTAAACGTATGGAGAATTAGAACTGGCAAGGCTAATTTTGTCATATGGGACATCATTGAAGCAATGGATGCTTTCAAAAACGAAACAAAAACTCAGTCATTATGAGGACAAGTGCTGGCATTTGATGTTGGTTGTCCTTATTGTAAGTTGATAACCCCATACCAATTAACTCGAATAAACCATTTTGCAAACGAGAGTCAACAACTGGAATCGCTATGTATATCAAAGTGTATGTATCATTTTAAGTGCCGTGTTTTTCTTTTGAAATTTAAAAATAATATGGGTTCGGCCGAGCTGACCCTTTTGTCACAGACAGTGTTCTTGATTTGGGTAATAATCAACAATGTACATTTCCTAAAAACATGTGTGAGTCAAGTGACAATATTGATGGATCTTAGCCAATTTTCCTTAAAATCATTTCAACCGATACCAGCTGCTGAGTTACTTTGTAACGTGACTTAAAGACATGAACACTATTGTTAATTGTCGAAGACAAGCTTTTTCTCACTTGGTATATCTGGAATATTGGAAGAAAACAAACCTTGTCACACGAAGTTGTGTGCTTTCAGATGTTTGATTTCGAGACCGCAAATTTTAAACTTGAGGTATCGAAATCAAATTCGTGGAAAATTACTTTACTTCAGAGAACTACTTTAACATATTAAATTTCAATCCCCTCAACTGACAGAACATTACATCAAAATTTGATATGTGACTACCCCCCCCCTCCAAAAATAAATAAAATAAATAAATAAATAAATCAATAAATAAATAAATAAATAGAAATATTCAAGAGAATCGTATGCTTTTGCGAGATGTTGTTGATTTTGCTAACTGGAATAATTTATAAGCTTGTCTTCTAGGCATAGATCAAGAATAAGCTTTTGATCGTATTAGCTGAGTTTATATGTTTACTGTTATGGACAGAATGGGTATCCCACCGAAATTGATTAAGTGGATTAAAGTTCTTTACAGTAATCCTTATTGTAGTATTATCCTGTACAATTGTATTGGCGCTCCCGTTAAGGTTGAACGAGGGATACGACAACGGTGCCCATTATCTCCTTTATTGTACTACATTTGTGCGGAGGGGTTAGCCTCCCTAGTCAGAAGTAGTCGTAAACTTAAAGGTATTGTTACCCCTAATGGGGAATGCAGTGTTCGTTTAATCCAACATGCTGACGACACTTTATATCTGTTAGTGACAATAAGGAATTCGATGTAATTCAAAACATTCTCAACGTGTATTGTAAAGGTAGTGGTTCTAAACTTAATGTTGATAAATCAATTCCTCCATGATAAATCTAAAGGTCTTTGGTTAGGGAACTGGAGAAGTAGAACTGATAGCTTCCTAACTTAAAATTATCGGTATCATATTTGGGACTGACATTACGCCTGAAGACAATTGGGGTCCCAGAATTAACAAAATTTCGAGTGTATCGACCGGGATTCGAACCCACACCCAAATAACTTACACACCAGATCAATGTTTACCACTCGGTCATGACTGGGACAGCTAGTATTACTATAATATAGCTATTTTATATCAGCATCAAACTATAATAGCTATTTTATATCAGCATCAAACTATAATAGCTATTTTATATCAGCATACAATATTCATTCATGCATTCTGCTTTATAGCTTACGTGTCTGAGGGCGGTGAGGTTTATTTTTTTTATTTTTATTTACGTATTAAAGCTGAACCTTTAGCTATTTTTTAGCATATGACATTCATCCATGCTGCTGCTTACATGTCCGAGAGCCATGGTTTTTTTTTTTAACGTATTAAAGCTGAACCCCTTCAGTTTTTACTCCAGTCTTCTCGTTGGATGTTTGGAAACAAAATATTAACGATGGAGCCTGAGCCAGAGGGAACTCGAGCTGATGTGTAATTAAAGTTCCTGAGCATTTTTTTTTTCTTGTCGCCAGGTTTCATGTCCACGGAAATGTTTTGGGTGCAAAGAATATCGTAGAACGTTCACATGCGCGCCGACGTTTTCATGTCTCAGTTCATTGCAAAACAAAATTGTTAAAGCCCTAGTTTCAATGGTTTTTTTGTTCCACCACGTCCTCTTTTACCCTCTCAAGGAAATTGGCCTTTAAAAAAATAGAAAGGAACAAAACGAATTGAAAACAAAAAAAAAATATAAACGAAAACAAATCGTCCAGTCAAATTGTGACTAGATGGGTTTTCTACATGTTCATATTAATGTAAAAAAAAGTGCGAACTTCCTTCTACTGAACCATTCAGTCTCTGACGTTTTCTTGGCTGCGATTTGGGACAGCAAATTTGCAATCCATCATAACATCGGAAACAAACGTCCCTCCTGCCAGAAATAGTGCTTCAAGAGACATTGACCTAATTAAATACAAAATAATTGTTTAAATAAATGATGTTCACATATAAACGTACACTAATTTGTTGAAGAAGCCCAAACCGAGGTTTGACAAAAGGGCACCTGCAGTCTTACGGGTGGTAAGGTTTGCCCCATCAACTACCCCATGTACTGAACAAAATGAGTTAATCATAAATTGTTGTGTTCTCGTCAGGCTTTATTTTATACAGATACAAGTAGATTACAAAGTTAACAATGATTCCGCTTGCCCCAGTCAATATACTTGTAGTAAGCATTTTGTTGTGGTATTCCTTCATGGTGATTCCTTTCAGTTGCTTGCACTCTGCTTTCGTTCGTTTTAACCATATATTATATTATTTGCCCACTTGTTTCTGTAAGAAAATCTGCCAACATTTCCTTTTCTCCACAGTTGTGGCGTGTCATGGCTGAGCGGTTAAGAACACTAGATTCAGAGGATCTGTAACTTTCGTTCAGATTTTCTTCATAATAACCCTATCTCTTCCACAGTTTCTGTATCCACATGTTTAATAAAATATTATAGTTAACACTTTTTAACAACAACTGATTACATGTAAAACGTAACATAACACAATCTTGGTTAAATATAACTTTAATAATAAAGCATAAACGTTTTTATATAAGCATCTCAAATGGTCTGTGTATATGGTGGATAACCAGGGAAAGTTCAATGTATATATATATTTTTTTTTTATTATTATGTGCATTACTCTCGAAAGAAAACGCACATAAAAAAGCAAGTCAAAAACTAGTCAAAGCACGGGCTTAAACGGAATGACATAAACCAACACTTGTTGTGATAAGATCCAATAATCAAGAACTTCAACCAAATACCTTAACAAAAAAAAACATTATAACAGATAATTTAAAAACAAAAATCATTAAAGGTATCATTGATAGCAATGCGTTCTTTATGTAGCGTCACAGTGTATACAATTAACAGCTTAATGTTAGTTTGATAATATAATTCATCGTAAGGTTGTATCCGAACCAAAACAAGATTTTTAACTGGTGTTACAATTTTGAAAAGGACCAATTTCGAAACTTCAAGGTTCAGTTAAACTGACGTTTCTAGTTCAGAGTTAGATTTAGGGTGACAAGTTTAACATCAGTTTTGGAATTAGTATCAGAATTGAGATCAGCTTTAGGTTTGTAGGCACGCTCAAATCAAAATAACTATCTCTCACAAGTCAAATGTTTTTTTTTTTAAATCAGGCTATATAAGTGCCTATTTTAATCAACGAAACAAAAAGGAAAAGAAAAAACAGCTCTGTATTTCATCACGACATCTAAATAGGCCTATCTATTGCGTTTATGACTACACGTTCCAAGGTAAAAGCGTTACAATGAATAATTGTATGTTATTTTGTTTTCCAACTTCCAAATCTCCGTTAAATTAGGTTCCCATTGACGTTGTCGAACGAAACAACTTAGTGGTTCGACTTGTACCAAGAAGTGTTGCCCTTTATTACAAGAAAGGACAATTTTAGTTGTCGTCAAGTTCTGGGTGAATGTTCACATACAAATACTTTTCCGAGCTCGGTAACAGTCGCATGTAGATCTGTTAAAAAACAAACAACAACTTAAAAGTCTCTCTAGAAATAAAGCACACGAAACACATAATATTGTTGAACAAGCTTAGACGCAGCATTGAAATATGTGCCAGCTTTAGTTTTTAGGAAAAAACTCAAGCATTCAAACTGCTGAAATGTTATTATTACTTTATAGTTAGTCGGATTGATTCTGTAGTCATAAGTCTATGTCACAAAACAAGGGCAACTGAAACGTGTATAGAGTTTTGTAATGTTAGAAACATTTTCAATTTAAAGGCAGTTGACACTATTGCTAATTGCTCAAAATAGTTATTTTCATAAACTTTTTTTGATTACGAGTAACGGGGAGAGGTTGATAGTATAAAACATTGTGAGAAACAGCTCACTCTTTGAGAAAGTAAATTTCCACGAATTTGATTTCGATACCTGAGATTTACATCTGAAAGTAACCTCTTGTGACCATGCTGCGACAAGGGTGTTTTTTCTCTTTCAATAATATCTTGCAACTTCGACGACCGATTGAGTCTTTGATAAAAAGACTAGTCTTTGACAATTACCAATATTGTCCAGTGTCTTTAACATCAATTAAGTACCATACGAACAAATATTTACGAAGTTGTACACATTTTTCAGCGCACAGCGTTAAGCTTGCTCCAGAAATAAGTTTACTATATTTGCAAATGATAATAGAATCAATCAAACGAACTTACCTGATCCTCCTTGCTGTCGGCCATTGTTTCAAGGTCAGTGACAAGTTTCTTGAAGGATGGTCGACTATTTGGATCCTCCTGCCAGCACTGAAGCATCACCTCGTAACTGTCAATACAATTTAAAACCCGTGGGCATAAAATGTGACTGTTACATGAATGCACAATCATACAAATCGTGTTATAAAACTATTGCCTCAATAGAATATGCCAAACATCTGTTTCTTCTACACTAGGTTTTCACCGTGGTGGTTTGGGGAGTAAGATTCTTGCATTTAAGACCATTTGTAACATTTAAAAAAATTATTCAAATGTATTGTGCAATGTTTTTATCAGTGTTCCTACACTGCAAATAATTTGTAAAACGGTGGCCATGGCAGCATAGATGGGTAAATCATATTGATCATGCGTTATTGTTGGTTCATGATTCTCCATGCACGTGCTATAATTTGAAAGAGCTGTGATTATTGAAGGAGGTATAATTATACGCTTATTACAGGACACTTTTATATCAAACTCTCTTACATTTTGTCATCCGAGTTGTCTGGTTTGGGCATACGGTATCCATTCTCCAGCCTTGATGTCAGGGACTGAGTCTTGATACCAGGGTACGGTGTCCCACCTGTATACACACATTGATCAGAATGTTGTCAAGCTGCGTCTGAACATCCTTTAATTCATTTTAAGCAATTAGTTTGTGAAACGCACTTAAACAATTGTCTTACCGAGCGTTGCAATTTCCCAGAGCAGGATTCCAAAGGACCACCTGATGTGTGAAAAATACATGCACAATTTAATTATTTCATTTACTTGGATCTGTAAACTGTTCACTAAAATTATGATCAATCACAATAACAAACAAAGTGATGTGTTGTCCTTATTCTGTTTGCATGAAAACAATGTATTTTTTTATATAATTATGTTTTTAAGGTTTGCTTACACATCACTCTTCGAGGTGTACGTCTGGTGAGTCAGTGATTCCAGAGAGAGCCAGCGAGTAGGGACACGAGTCTACAAAGACAGTTAAAGATATCAAAAATATTGAGAAAACTTTATACGGAGGTAGATAGTGTGGTTAGTGTGGTGACCAGAGCAGATGTGTGGCTACATTATGTGTATGCTTTAATACGAGTGAATTAATAAATTTGCCTGTGACACTGTGAACAATATATATATATATTATCTAGTCAATTTTCTTTGTTCAATCCAAAATCATTTAAAAAAAATGTTCCCAGTCAGTTTCCCTTGTGGTTTATTATTTGATATCTGATATAAAAAAGTCGCATCCCCTTAAGGTGATCCCCTGTCTGCCGCTTCCCAGGTTGTATCGTTACCCGGGTGTGATCCCTGGCTACACGGCAGTTTGCGGTTTAATGGCTTCTGACAGGCACCCCCGAACAAAGATATTGACAAAATTGGGAGACCACCAACATAGGGCTAGATAGCTCAGTTGGTAGAGCGCCGGCACGCTAAACCGGAGGTCGTTGGTTCAAATCCCGCTCTAGTCAATTTTCTTTGTTCAATCCAAAATCATTTAAAAAAAATGTTCCCAGTCAGTTTCCCTTGTGGTTTATTATTTGATATCTGATATAAAAAAGTCGCATCCCCTTAAGGTGATCCCCTGTCTGCCGCTTCCCAGGTTGTATCGTTACCCGGGTGTGATCCCTGGCTACACGGCAGTTTGCGGTTTAATGGCTTCTGACAGGCACCCCCGAACAAAGATATTGACAAAATTGGGAGACCACCAACATAGGGCTAGATAGCTCAGTTGGTAGAGCGCCGGCACGCTAAACCGGAGGTCGTTGGTTCAAATCCCGCTCTAGTCAATTTTCTTTGTTCAATCCAAAATCATTTAAAAAAAATGTTCCCAGTCAGTTTCCCTTGTGGTTTATTATTTGATATCTGATATAAAAAAAGTCGCATCCCCTTAAGGTGATCCCCTGTCTGCCGCTTCCCAGGTTGTATCGTTACCCGGGTGTGATCCCTGGCTACACGGCAGTTTGCGGTTTAATGGCTTCTGACAGGCACCCCCGAACAAAGATATTGACAAAATTGGGAGACCACCAACATAGGGCTAGATAGCTCAGTTGGTAGAGCGCCGGCACGCTAAACCGGAGGTCGTTGGTTCAAATCCCGCTCTAGTCAATTTTCTTTGTTCAATCCAAAATCATTTAAAAAAAATGTTCCCAGTCAGTTTCCCTTGTGGTTTATTATTTGATATTATATATATATATATATACATATTTGTGAACAGTATTGGCTCACAAAAGAGCCATGTCGTCTCGACGCTTCAATTATTGTGCTCTGACAAACTTCTGCGAAGATGTTGAACTTTGCTTTTTATGAGAGATTTTATGGACGGCTTGTTTTCAGTGTTGAATGCTTATAAGATACCTTTGATGTCTGTACGTAAACGTCTTCTCCACGTGACAAACCGAAGTCAGAAACCTTGGCAACCAGATTATCATCAAGGAGAATGTTCCTTGCAGCCAAATCACGATGTATCACCTGTAAAATTAACACAAAATGCTCAATTATTATATGTGATTCTTCAAATATCGTTGCATTGGTTTTCTGCGGTATTGAAAGTTTTACACTATGCTAAAAAATCACAACAAGCCTTTTCTTTGGAAAACAATTACAATGACTTGCCCCATACGCAGCGAGGTGTTGCATTCCTTTAGCCACATCTAGAGCAAACTGGAGCAGCTTCTGAGGAGACAGCGATGCTTGACCATCATCCTCCATGGATCGAGCCTTCCTCAGGTAGCAACGGAGGTCACCGTTGGATAAGTACTCCATAGCTACATACAATATACCTTGACATCAAATAAAGATGAAAGTTTAAGAAAATTGTGACATTTGGTTAAACAAAAAAAAACTATTTTAAATATGACAAAATAAATTTAAAATTAAGTTGTTTACCTTCATGTTGGCAAGCACCCAGAATCTTGACGAGATTAGGATGACTTCCGTGAAGAGTCATGGTTTTCAGTTCTTCTAAGAAATTGTCTCTGTCTATGTAAGTGGCACTTTCTGAAATAAATTGAACAATAAACTCTTAGCGTCACAAGTAAAAAAAAAAACATTAGTTGTCATATTATTCACCAATTCCATGTTGTGGTCAGTAGATGTATTATTATTTATTATAAACAAGTTCCCTGTTTTTGAATGCCACGTAACGCAATCCAAAGCAAACGTAAACTAGGATTCTAAAAAGAAACATCTAAATAGGCTTCATTTGACGTCTAGAAAACGTGAAAATTAAACATACCTTTGAGCTTTTTGATCGCAGCCCTGCACAGATCTCCTTTTACTTTAACAACACCATCACGCACTTCACCAAAGTGTCCTTTCCCAATTACTTTATTTCCTATGAACAAATCCTCCCACAAGATACTCCATGGGTTAGCCCATGTTGGCAAACCAACATCTTCGTATGTGGGTTGTGATTCTGGTGCTGGTGCTGGTGCTGGTACTGGTGCTGGTGATGGTGCTGGTGCTGGTGCTGGTGCTGGTGGTGGTGCTGGTGGTGGTGCTGGGAGTGCACCTCCATGTGCAGATGAACCGGGGCCCACAGGTTCATAAACTGACTCTTGTACCAGGGAAACTTCTTTTGGGATTGGTGCGGTGGTTGGTTTCTCATCTCGTGGTACGGCGTTCTCATAAGAAACCTAAGGTGAAGTGTTATACATCAGGAACTTGTTACGGAATACTTAGTTAATATTGGTAAATAAAAGAATTGTTGAGTCAGAAATGGTAAATGCATCGTACCTGGTTTAATATTCTGAGAAAAGAAGTTGGACCAAAGTTTTCTTCCCTTGGGGGAAATGTTCAGTTTTAATGTTAACCAACCAATAACTGATAGTAAACATTATTATGGTAATGGTAATTGATTAGGTACGGGGCTTCTAAAGAGAATCGTTGAATAAACATTAAGAATGCATTAAAATTACAAAATCAATTTCGTTATCTGACAATATTATTTCAAACCCTCAACAAATTGCTTCGTTTCATCAAACTATTATTTTGTGCTCTCTGTTTGATATAATTCCCTCGAAATGCTGATTTGTTCCATGGAAAAAATTTTTCATTTCCTCGAAACGATGTTGTTCCCTCAAAAAAATGATTTCTTTCCTTCAAAAAAGCCCTTTTGAGAAAACAAAATAACATTTCGAGGCGACAAAGTGATATATGTAGTTGCTAACGGAAAAGGTCACTCACAAGCTCATGCCCAGCATTAATCCCTTGATGCTGTAGAGGATTTCGTCTTTTTTGTTTACGACGTCTTCGGGTGTAACAGATTACACCAACTAATATCACAATAGCAGCAATGACCACACAGATAACAATAATCAGAGTGCTCGGTGTAGTTGACGGTAACTTGGCTACAGAAATTAAAAAATATGTATGGCGTTTCAAATAATTGACCGTTTCATTTCAATCAGGTTTGCCTCATGAAATGGATTAGTCAAACTACTTAGTGATTTGTTTTACAAAATTATACGTTATTTTTGTGTACGCTTTGTTTGATCACCGATTAAATTAATTTGTTAATCTCACAGGTAATCGCATTACAAATTACAGTACAACAAGTACATCGGCAAGATGTATTGTGGGCTTGGTTTGCTATACCCACAAGTGGGTTGTTTTAGACAACAATGACTATTGTTGAATAATTGGCTTATTTCTCTACGATTTGCATTGGGGTAGTTTCTTTGTTCGCTTTGACTAGAAACGAAAAAGTTATTTATACAATTATTTTCATTTTTTAAATGTCATTACTATCAAATCTAACTGGTTTTTTTTATGTTGATTCAACAGGACCCCATGTAGTCCTCATATCGATAAATAATTTCAAAATGATCCTACCTTCCGCAGTCAATGGATCTTCATTCCACACTGCATTGGCTTCCTGAAAAAGAAAACAGTATGCTCTATTTGGTTTGTTTACCATGTATAGTAAAGTGCCAAATAGCAGAAACATGTACATGTCTATGAGCGACGTTTTCATCTTTAATATTCAAGTGTGGGATCATGTTCATTTTGTCAGCATTATTATTAGTATTTCAAAAGTATATTGGTAATTTGACTCAAAATTCCAGAAAACAAAAGATATATCATGAAATAAAACCTTTTGTTGTAAACTCTATTTTTACAAAATTTCTGAAACTTTATGTTTAAATGTTTCCTTTCCACACATTAAGAAATAATTATTATTGCCATAAACTATTATAAATAATGCATTTGAAGGAACAGAATCACTCTTGCGTAGAACTTACTATTATCGTTGGGACCAACATGCTCCAGAAAGTTAATATGCCTATGAGCGAGACGTGCATCGTCCATTGGGGCGAAAGGCAACTCCTATAATAACCAAAACTTAAAGAGGGTTCTGATATTTGCGATTATTTCAGGCTCTTACCGTTTCATTAATTCTGCTGACAGCACCAACGTAGATCTTGTACACAGCGCCCTCCTGCAGAGGTGGGTTCCAGTAACTGCCATATTCCTTGTTGTCACCTACTACAAATATTTCTGGCAGACCATCATCTAACTCAGCTGCAATGTAGGCAGATGGATTGTCCCTGTAGTGTCCAAAAGCAGGAGCAGATCTCCTTGACACAGTAATGGTCATCTGTACTCCAATTTGGTAAGCACTTGAAATTGGAAGAAAATGAAAATAAATTCAGCTGCGATTTGTTCACATATCATGGCACAGTTTCATTAAAGCTGCTTAAGCATAATATAATGCTTTTAAATATTGTACTAAGCAAACACAATGCAGGATGGCAGCCACGGATTCTTAATGGTATAAAGAGCATGAACTGATTTTGCTTGGCTTGTGCTCAGGCAGCTCTATGCAATTGAGAAGATGCATGGTCTCAGGAGAAAGCCTGGGTAATGGGAGACCTTGTACACAAGGGGTGACAGTAAAGTAGTTTTCATGTGTGTTGTGCAATGCATGCATAATCAAAAAACAGTAAAGTTATCTTAATATAATGGTCTGCCCGGTGTTTTTGGAGTGGCTGGATGCAGAATGCAATAAATCACTGAGTTATCTCTTACATGATGATAATTTCGTATGTAAATGGTCTCACAATTTAAAACGTGGTTTTGCGATAACGACACCGATAACGACCAAGAGGCAAAGAGAACGCATTCTATTGATTGAAATGCTTAGCACAGAATACGCGCACGCTTATTCCACCAATCGACAGCGAGCGTTTCGAAATGTGATCGTTGTTGCGTAAGTTTTAATCGGGGAAGTTCTGACGGAAAGCAACAACAGTAATGACAGACAGTGATTTTAAAGTCGGCTAAAAATAGCAGAAAACTAGTGATAATGCCAATGGCGTTTTAAAGGAAAGTACATTGACAATGGCATTAACAACAACCAAAAAGCGACCACCTCTCAGTGCACAACTGAAGCAATTAAGTTGTCGGTCTTCTCTATATAAATCAAATGTTAACGATGCTTACGTGATATACTTGGAGGTTGCTGTAGCGACCAGTCGGATGGCAATCGAGGAGCTTGTTGATTTTTCTCCAATAAGACTTGGCTTCTCAGGAGGAGGCAGATCTATGGCAAAAAAGATCAGATACGTTTCTATGGCAAAAAGATCAAACATTTTTCAGCAACTGGTGGTTTGAGCAGGTACACACATTCAAACCGGGGACATGCAACACATGAAGACAATATGGTCACGGTTCGGCAAAGGTGACCAGTTGGAAGGCGTGTACAAAACCAAATGGAGCTGTTTGAAAAAAGAAGAAGTAAAGACAAAGGAGGGACAATAGGAAGCACATGGTTGCACGCAATACACACTTGAGCTTGGGTGTGCGGGTGTGCGGGTGTGGATGAATGAATGGTATGAAAATAGTCCGATTATGAAGGACGTTTAACCTGGAGGATTCTACAAGTAAAAAACGAAGATTCTTAAAGCCCAGTTCATACTTCATGCGAATCCCATCCATTTGTGACGCAATAATATTTGCTTCAGGGGAAGCATTCACAGGAACTAATAACCGGGGTTAATTTGGAATGAAATTTACTCTTAAAGTTCAATTTGTGTTATTTGACAAGCACATCAATTGGGGGAAATCAAAGCTATGTAAAACAATGTTAAGTTTCTCTTACCAATCACAGACCAAACACACATTGTATACACAAACCATTTGTTTAAAGTTTGTTTGTTTAAGTCCTTCCGCCCGCGCCACCTGGCAGTGCCGAGGGTTAAAGTTATGAGTTGTTATTTAAACATTGTTTGCAAGTCATGTCCTTGAAGCAATGTCATACCTGTTTTAATTGCAGTGAAGAGCCGTATAGATGCTTTATCTCCTGTGATATCAGCCTCATTAATACCATATACCTGCAGCTCATACTCCGTAGATGGCTCTAGGTTCATTACTGTACCACTCAGATCTGATAGGTCAGATACATCTTTGGTTTCAAATAGACCAGCTTGATCGAAGGTGAAACTGCTGTCATAAGGTTTGGATACCACACGATATTCAATCTTAAAATAAGAAAAGGTATAATATGTTGGGGAAACTTTCATACACGAAGAACATGTTTTCAAAGCCGGTAAAGCAGAAAAAATGCACAGAACACAAAAACCTATTAATTAACGAAACAATGTTACATTTTGGTAACTGTGGGTCAGGGGAATATAAATTCATTCCATAACCTTTGATATATATAATATATTGTTTCATTTGTGCAATACGATACATTTCAGAACAAATTTTTGATTTCAAAAAGACCTACGATTGATATCAAGCCGTGTAACAATCCAATGGAAAATGTGATACCACAAAACAACTAACTACGGTAAAGAACATTGACAACATGGTTTTAGTGTTTTATGAAATCAAGCCTCGGCCTTTTATCACTTTATATTATTTTCAAACGAAGGTAACACAAAATTAGTGTTGGAGGAAACTTTTTGGCCTTGAGCCTGCTGCATACTGAGAATGAGTAGCCATAGCTTCTGATGACAATATTAACATTGGTGCTGTATGATAAAGGTAGATTGATACAAGCCACACAGTTGCCTTACTCTAAATGACCCAAACACCTACGTCATCAGTACCACACTTCGCTACAAACCAAGCAGGCAAACTTAATGATCGATATACCTTATATGTCAGCATATTTCCATTGGGCTGCATTGGGTGACTCCAACTCAGGCTGATGCTCGTCTCTGTTACACTTGAAATCATCAGGAATTGGGGCTTGCTTGGTGCTACAATCAAAGAATCAATACCTTTATTAGAGGTCACACTTTTAAAATGAGACCCTTCGAGATGAGGCCTAGAATTAAGGGGGAATACAGATAACTTCATGGAGTTGAAACCTAGTCTACGGTGGAAAGACGGCCTTCACTATACAAAACGAAAACTTACATTATAGCTTAAGTGATTGTTATTAACTATCACAAAGCTGTTTAAATGTCTTGATCTAGGAAGGTTGTTTCCGTAATAACCAAACATGAAAATGCTAGATTATTTAGCGTAAACACATGTAAGGATATTCTGTAGGCTAATGTTATGAAGGATGTTCGCTATAGTTAGACAAGCGTGGATTTTTAAGCAAACAAGTTTTAGTACATTATTTTCATCCTGCTCATGGGATATTAATGTTAATGCGGTTTTGTTTACATTTCGATAGAGGCGCTGTAATATCAAAGTCAATGGGAAATAAATGCTGCTTGGAGCTGGTGGTACTGTAACAAAAAATGGGAGAAGTAGTTGATGAGTTTTGTAAGGATTTTAGGCTGTTTTACAGATTAAAGCCATAGACTGATAATATAAATGAGACAAAGTCTTATTGGGATCCAAGACTAGTCACTGATTGACACTCTATGTCATATTTAAGAAAAGGAACAGAGTTTCACTCACACTGAGTTGACATCAATTATAATAATCTAAATTATATCACAGTTTGGAACCAAGTGATGTAAGTTTGATGGCGATTTGTTGCCAACTAACTACAGGTGTGCCCAAAACAGTTTACGTAGGCATTGCAGACTAAGTGTACTTGTCTTGAGTTCTGTGAAATATTCGATTGGCAAATCACTCGGGTAACTTTCAAACCAACGACATTTGCATTGATAGAGATGTCTTATAGTCAACCGAGCTTTATATGGAGCAAGCTTTTTACATATTCCAGGGATGTATATGGTTTAGTATGTTGGTTTCATTTAAAACTATCCCCAATTTGCATCTTGTCAGATAAATATTTAGTTTTAAAGTATCTTAAGAAAAGCAATGAATACTCACTCCCTTCATCGGTTCGTTCAGTTATCACAGCAACTGGTCCTAAACCAAATGAATTCCCTGCAGCCACTGATAGCGTGTAATGTGTGAATGGTTTAAGACCGGTCAAATCCAGTGATGCACTGAATACGTTGTTACTTCTTATCACCGCCCCATCAGTGCTGGTTACAGTGTAGCTGTAGTGAGTTATAACACCACGACGACTGCCACAGTCTGGTTGATCCCAGGAGGACGAGAGGGTTGTGTTGGTGACAACAGTTGATGTGATGTCTCTTGGAGGGCCACTTGGCGCTGAAAAAAAACATGAAATGAAAGAATGAAATGGTGGCGGAGAGATCTTGAACTGCCAACGTCAAGTGGTTTGGCTTGGACACGATCGTGTCAATAGTATTTTTGTTTTCCTTTTCAGATAAACATAATTTTGGGAAACCCCATTTTGAATTATTTTTGAGAAATGTTGTGCAATTCCTGTCCTGTTTCGCCAAAGGTAAAATTGCCAGCGAAGCTCAGTTTTTGTGCAAAATGCACAATTCCAATCATATGCTAGGTTAAAGGCACTGTATTGTGAACTTTTCTTGGTAATTCTGTACACGTTTGGTAATTGTCAAAGACCAGTGTTCTCTCTTGGTGTATCCCATCATAAGCATTAAATAACAAGCCTGTGAAAATTTTGGCTCAATCGGTCATCGAAGTTGCGAGAAAGTGATGAAAGAACACCATTGTTGGACGAATTTGTTTGCTTTCAAATAGGAATGAAAGACTTCTAGCTAGAAGCATTTTATTATTTAAGTGGGAAATAACCCCTTTCTCAAAAATTACGTTCTTCAGAGGGAGTCGTTTCCCACAATGTTTTATACTATCAACAGCTCTCCAATGCTCGTTACCAAGTCAGTTTTTAAGTTAATATTTGTTTTGAGTAATTACCAAACGTGTACATTCCCTTTAAGAGTACGGTATGTATTGTATGCGTTACGTGTTATTACCACCTGCTGTGTTTCAAAGCAATGTAAACAATGTAAACTAATCCGTCTATCGTGGGTATTCTGAACTTTTCTTTGAAAATATGTTTTTTAAGTCAAACAAAGCCTCGCATAATGTTTAAAGGGAAGGTACACTGTTGGTAATTGTCAATTTTGAACTTTTCTTCGGAATTGTGAACTTTTATTGGTAATTCTGAACTTTTCTTTCAAAATATTTTGAGTGATTTTGGTTAAGGTCAAACAAAGTCTCGCATATTATGTTACTAGAAGAATTTGAACTCTATTATGTGATACGATCTATATTCGCATTTCCATGTTGCTCATTTACTTACCTATGTCAGCAGTTATCGCCGTATCACCAACAACTGAGCTGTCACCACCTGTGTTAGTTGCTATTACATAGACTCTGTACGAAGAGTATGGTTCAAGTCCACTGATGGTTGCTGTAGTGGTATCTACTTGGCCAACATTCACTGTAACAGGACTACCCTTAGGGTCGCATTGATCAAAGTTCAGAAGTTCATAGGTCACATTGTAAGAGCTTGCAGTGCAGGGATTGACGGCAGACCCAGTAGAGGCTTGCCATGATACTTGGATTTCATTGGCTGATGGGCTTAGATTTAAGCCTTCTACTGGATTAGGAGCTGAATGCAAATGGAAAGATGAAATGAAATAAAATATCAGTGTACACAGTCAAAATATTCCAATGGCTTTAATATCATCAGCTGACATCTAGTATATCATTCATTATTTCAATTTATAAACAGTTTTAGTGTTGTCTAGCAAACACTGCAGTTAATAACACAAACACATGCCTACCACATGTTAAAAAATGGTCATGGTGGCATGATTTGATCATTATTTGATTTTGATTTTGATTTTCATCTATAATATTGGAATGAAAGGGTAGCGACGAGTTCTTAAATTCGGCTTGGGCCTTTATCGCACGGCCACGACCCTGCAAGGTTTTAAACTGCAGTTTAAGAACGAGTCACTACTCTTTTACTCCCATTCATAAATGCCTTTTTGGTTAACAGGCGTTCTAAAGTTTGAAACTCCTTGAGCTCTGTATGTTGCATTTTTATGACAGTTTTCAGATATGCATTCAGGCGCGTTGTATGCATCTAAACGTATTCGAAAACAACCGGCTATAAACAGCTCCAGCTGGTCATTATCAACCGTTTAAACACCCCACGTGACACGCTCTCCACACAGGAATAGCAAAACTGTATTTATGAATTTGTTTTTCTTGTAGCCCCTTTAATACCAAGAGTGGCTTTTAGCCTTGTTTTGGGCAAACTTGCATTAAACAAAATTAATTCAATTTCTTTTTTAAAGGAACACGTTGCCTTGGATCGGTCGAGTTGGTCGTTGAAAAGCGTTTGTAACCTTTTGTTATAGAAATGCATATTATGGTTAGAAAGATGTTTAAAAAGTAGACTACAATGATCCACACACATTTGCCTCGAAATTGCGTGGTTTTCATTTTACTTTGCGAACTAACACGGTCGGCCATTTATGGGAGTCCCAAAAATTTGACTCTCATAAATGGCCGACCGTGTTTGTCGACGAGGTAAAAGGAAAACCACGCAATTTCGAGTGATACTTGTGTGGATCGTTTTATTCTACTTTTAAAATATCTTTCTACCCATATCCATTCTATAATAAACGGTTACAACGCCTTTTCAAAGACCAACTCGACCGATCCAAGGCAACGTGTTCCTTTAAAACAGTACCCTTACCTTGTACTGTAGTCCTGGCTTCTACAGATGTGCTGTACGGTCCCCGCCCAGCGCTTGTTACACCTGCAACTTGAAACATGTAGTCTGTACATGGGAGCAGCCCACTGGCCACTGTCACAGTTTCGGGCGCTACCTGTCCCTCCCGACTACTGTTCACATCCTTCTGTTGTAGTTTGTAATGATATTCGATCGAGCCATGTCGAGATCCACAAGGTATTGGGTCCCAAGTAAAGGATAGACCATTGGTTTGACCAGTAGACAACATTACATTCTCAGGCTCTCCAGTAGGAACTGCAAGGCAAAACGATAAACATGGATGCTTCCATCAAATGCAAACATCACAGTATGAGATGTGTAAGATTTGTATTGTCTGTGAACCACGGGACTACATTCGTCTTTTGTTTAAAAAAGCACTGGACACTATTGGTAATTGTCAAAGACCAGTCTTCTCACTTGGTGTATCTCAACATATAATATGCATAAAATAACAAACCTGTAAAAATTTGAGCTCAATTGGTCGTTGAAGTTGCGAGATAATAATGAAAGAAAAAACACCCTTGTCACATGAAGTTGTGTGCTTTCAGATGCAGTGTTGTAGGTCTCGAGACCGGTCTCGGTCTCGAGACCGGTCTCGAGACCAGTTCTGCCGGTCTCGTGTCTCGGTCTCCCCCTCGAGCCTTCAGGTCTCGGTCTTGGTCTCGAACTGTTGGGTCTCGACTACAACACTGTTCAGATGCTTGATTTCGAGACCCCGAAATCAAATTTGTGGAAAATTACTTCTTTCTCAAAAACTACGTTACTTCAGAGGGAGCCGTATCTCACAATGTTTTATACCATCAACAGCTTTCCTTTACTCATTACCAAGTGAGGTTTTATGCTAATAATTATTTTGAGTAATTACCGATAGTGCCCACCACTACCTTCAAGACTACATGTACATGTAGTTAGCCACATTTCATGTCATGATTTAGGTTCAATATATTTCTTGCGACTCTGAAGACCTATAGGTCATCAGAGTCACAAACCACCACTCGGCCTTGGCTACGGGCATGAAAGGAAAATGAAGTTACTCTCATGCCAAATCATTTATCCCTTTCAGCCCCACATACATGTACCGCTGGTGCCCACATTGTTTGACCACAAGCATGAAGCACATAATATTACTCTCTCAAAGCAAAAAGCTTGTGTTCAAACGTAAATTTATTTAACCAATTATTACCTTGAAGATTTCAGTTTAGAGCACAAAAAAAGTAGTACAAGTTGTCTTACTGATTGAATTTTCTTTCATATAATCTAAAATGTTATAGTAACCAAAGCAAGACTCACCACTCTCCCCTGAAGTGACTGAGATAGAGGTTTCTGGTCCAGCACCAATCTCATTCCACGCCTTGATGTACACAGTGTAACTAGAAAATGGCTGTAGGCCGCTCGATATTATCAAACTTTTGGCGTATAAATCTGTAAAATAATTTTTTTTTTTCATTTGAAGGAAAGGTAAGAAAACAGAGTCTTAGAGCTCCACTCAAATAATAAAAAGAAAGAAAAAAAAGCTATGATTTGGGTTCTTTTAAACACGCTTAAAAAAATGTCCAACTTAAGGCCCGGTCACACAGGCCCCGATAACGATAACGAAAACGAGAACGATAAAAATGCACGCCCTCGATTGGTTGAATGAGCGTGGGCGTGTTCTGCGTGGAGCATTTCAACCAATCGAGGGCGTGCATTTTTATCGTTCTCGTTTTCGTTCTCGTTATCGGGGCCTGTGTGACCGGGCCTTTAAACATGTTTACTACCTTCTTGCATAAAGCCATTAAAAAAGTACCCATGTCAACTTCTTACAATCGTATACAATGGTATACAAGCACAGACAACCAATCTGGCACAACACAAACTTAACAATCAGTGACACAAATATCGTCACATCAACACCCTCTTCCGATCTTCAAGTTTTTCCAAATGAAGATGCCCAATTGCAAAATAGAATTTACATGTACATAACTTCTGACGAAACATATCCTTTCCTTTTCAGAAAGCTCTTGGGGCATCCATGAATATGCCTGTGGCTGAATCTACAGTAGACTAATTCTTGCATATTGGTGGCTACGGCTATGGCTATAACTGTTGCTGAGGGTGTTGCAAAGACATACTATACTTCAATGCATGATGATGCAGCAGTCTAGCCAAAACCACAGCAATAGCCGCTAAAGAGTACATGGCCAATTAGGGATAAACCTATTTTTCTCAGAAATGTATACATGCTAGAAGAACTACCGTCAACTTTGAAAACTGATCACCCGGAATGTCTGCTGACATCTAGTGTCTAAGCATGGCTGTAAAGGCATAGTGTTGGTCACAGATAGCCAAATAGTCGTTGATTTTTATTACAGTCTGACACAGTACAATATGGCTAAGGAGCAAATCATCAGCTGCAATCAAAGCTGCTGCGTCTTGTAAGACATGTACCTGATGTTACTTCAACTCGTAGCGAAGTAACTTCCGCACACTGGTCTCGATTGGTCAATTCGTATCCAATTTGGTAACGCTCCACTGCACAGAGATTGCTGACAAACTTCCAGGCCAGATGAATCTGAGCTTGAGTCGGGGAGGTCGATGGTGCTACATCACGAAACATAGTCACGACTGCTGGAGCTATCATACATATAAATGAAATTAGGAATATTTGTATATCTTTCAGGTAACAATCATTTCAGTTTCACTTGTACGACTTATTCTCTTTTTAAAAAAAATAACTACGGAAAACACAGTACTCTTTCAGATCCAGGAAGTTTTAAATTATTTTCTTTCATTTAGAAAACTAAGTAATGGACTGAAAACCCAACCCTGGGTCTCAATCAAAGGAGGTGGAAAGAAGGTAAAACATTGACCAACTAGAAACTGTTTACCTTGGCAAGATGTTGCGCAATTCAAACCACCATGGCCGGCTCCACAATCATCTGCAACAATTGCAAATAAATACATAAAATTAATCCACATCAATTACTCGCATGAAAAAAAAAATAAAAAAATTGATCAACTGATGAGTTTTAAGTATGCATAAAATGTTATCTAAGAACAAAGACCCACAGCGATATTAAAGTCACCTGGAAGTGGTATTTTGTCAAAATAAAGCTTTTGTCACTAATATATGCGTTTTGATGAGTGGAATGTGAACAAACAGTTTATAACTAAGGTTTTAAAAAATTAGTTCTTATCTTATTTACAAATTTAGAGTAGGCCCCGACCCGAGAGGGCGCTGTTCGTGACGTCAATCGAGACGCGATATTTGAAGAGAAAATGCTGCAAAGCGCTGAAAAAGATGCCGGACCGGACCACTAGGCACTATTGCTCTTGTGAGTCTGACCAGCCATGCAGACCCTACTTTTGCTGCATCCAGCAGCAATACACTTGGTCGGAATTGCCAGAAAAATGCAAGAAAAAAACTTTTTTTGAAATGTACTAACTCACGACTTGGACGTACATGTACTTTGCACGTGTGTTTACTATACGCATTGCAGGCAAAGTCTGCCTCGATTGACGTCACAAAAGGGGTAGGCGGAGTCAGCCCCCCAAACAACTTAATCTATTTTTTAAACATATAAATCCTTACAAACAATACAAACAAACTTATACTCTTATGTTTGAAAAAATAAAAATTATATTTCCAGGTGACTTTAACCTAACCATTTAACAATAAAGTTTAACGTCGACCAATATAAAAGAAGACCTACATGTATTGCAACTTTATTAGCTGAAAAATGCTTGTCTTCTATATAGGGACATTCATCATAAAGCCTGCAAGCACAAAACAATTGCTTAGCAAAAACAAATATTGCTTATTTGCAAAAAACGGTTAAAATACCAGGCAGTTTACCCTTACTGCAACTGGTAACTCTGTCATTTCTTGCTCTTACAAAGAAATTTGGCAAGCAAAATTTTCAGCTAAACAGAAGTTGGGTTCATACAGGTCTTATAGGCCTAGAGTTCCACACTCGCTTATTTAACAAACTTCATTTTTTTTTTTTTTCATAAGACAAACCTTGTAGGCCACCTTACCTATCAATTTTATTTATCAAATTTAAACTCAAAATTCAAATAATAATGAAATTTAAGTCCCATTGGTATTTCATTAATATGTCCGAGAATTAAAGAACGGCAGGGCAATAATCTTAATTTACCTTGGCAGTTGATGCCCTTGTAGCCTGAAGCACAGGTTCCTGGGCAACGGCCTGTTGTTTTATTACAAGTAGCTTGATCACTGCAGTGACACATTTGTGCACAGTTTGCTCCAAATGTCCCGTCACCACATTCTAGAATGAGAACAAAGTACAAGGATAATAAGTCTGCACTACAAAGGACAAAAAGGTAAAAAAAAAAAGAATTGGAAAGTTTCAGAGAGCGAAGAAATAGAATTGCAATGGTGCTGGGGTTAAGGATACAAAGTGGATAGGCCACATATTTATGGGGGGTATTCTAACTGGAGTTATGGTCCAGAAACCGTTGATCCAACTCACCATTATGACCTTGACCTTTGACATTATCACTCTCCAAGGGCAACCCCCCAATCCAACTTCTAAGTCTCAAACATCACTTCAGTTACTCAAGTCATGGTTCAGAAACAAAATTTCCTGATGGACAGATACAACGACAACCCCCTCAATGATAAAAACTTGCAATATTCAAAAATAATTGCACCTTACAAGCCACCTACCGTACCTGTATTACAATCAATTCCTTTGTAGCCAGCACTGCAGATGCATCCAAATGGATCTGGTAAGCAAAACAGCAGCCCTTCACATGACGTAGTACCAGGCAATAAACCAGAATCACAATAGAGACTGCCATCTTTACCAAAGCGGTTAGGTCCCAGCACTGTAAACGCCAATAAAAAGTAAAGGATAAATTGCACAAACTGATGGACAGTAGTTTCTTTATACGTGTATACAAAAAGTATAGTAAGAATTTCAGTGGCACTATACAGAAACACTGCAAATCTAAAAGAATTTTGTTATTTAATTGTTAAAATGCATTACACACATGTTATTGTTAATGGAAAATTAAGTCTTGAGATTGTAGTATAGTATATAGTTTATGGTTCTGAGAAAAACTAGCGGTTAACGGGTTTATTCTTCAACCCGTACGCCATCACTATCTATCAGCACAGCAGTTTTGACATGGTTAGACTGCAGCCCGACGAAACCGAAATAGTTCTAGGAGTAGTAGATAGAGTGCTAGCCATGTCTAGCAGAACATGGAAACAAAACCTTATTAATTATAAGACCAAGAATCATCTTCTACAGTCCTACACTAGTCAGTTTGAGTTAAGCCAGGCATCAATTATGTTCTGTAACTGTAAGAAACATCTCGGTACTCTCCCTGTACTCTATTAATATATATTAGAATTATACACTGATACCATGGAATTCCAGAAAACTCACCAATTTCACAAATATCACCGCTGAATCCAGGCGGGCAAATACACAGACCACCCACATCATCACAAACTCCGCCATTGAGGCAAACTGGACAAATTCCACTGCATGAGGTGGAGGTACCCCATCTATCTTGCTGGCATCCTGTGTGTTGTAGAACATAATAACACTTTTCATAACTCCAGGAAAACAAGACCTCGCCAAAAATAATGTGGACAGTTTCCACTGATCTCTATTATTTATTTGTTGTGTGTGTGACATGTGACATGTGACATGTGTGATTGACATGCTAGATTCTGTGTGTGATGAACTTCTTTTCATAGCGCCCTCTATTGTGATAATTTGTAGACAAACCAAACAATCCTCAGTTTCCCATTATTACATGTAATTATAATGGGATGGGACAGAATCTACGGAACAGAAGTTTCTCTGGGACATTGCATGTCTCCAAAACTTTTAAAGTTTTAAGTTGTTTTATATGTGTTTTTTCATGCACCACGTATCACACTATTTTTATCAAGTAGGCCTACCCATGATATCAATATTTTGGGGTATCTGACAAAAAGGCATAGAGCAGGTTTTGAACCTGCGATCTACGAGAGTAGGCCCTACGTGCATTTTGTCCTCCGGTGTATGAGTGTGTCCCCCATAGTCTGAAGGAAGTTGGGGCAGAATTTCCGACTGTGCGAAGTTCCATTTCAAAGTGCTGCTCAACCCTTATGCTATACTCTCACACTAGGGAGAATATGCTAGCGAATGTGCTTACGAACGGAAATATTTAACAATCGCTCAAACTCCACAATATTCGCCACAAATTCACTACGTTCACAAGTCATTCTCCACCTCCTTACGAAGATTTGTCACTTTATGCTGCTCTCACACGGCGAATATGCTAGCGAATATGCTATCGGGAGGACATAATTTGACAATCGCTCAAACTTCGCAGCAATCGCCGTGTCTTCGTAAGCGTTGGTAACGAATTCGGAACGTTCACAAATTATTCCCCACCTCCTTACGTCGTTTGCTCAATTTACAAACCGGTTTGTTAATCGAATGTTGCGAAGATGGTAATTCGGCGTGATTTTCGTAATCATTTGTAACGTTGGTAAAGCGTGCGTAAGCGTTTGCAACGTTCGTAAAGGCATTGGCAAGCGTTGGTAAGCATTCGTAATATACGCGTGAGATATTGGTAAGGAGAGGGCAGACCGAGGACGATCGAGGGGTGAGACCGAGATGAAAATATTCACTATCCAAACGCCATTTTGGACGAATTCTACGCGCAGTTCAAATATTCATGTACGCAAGAACATTCGCCATTCTGTGAGAGCAGCAATACGAAGCGCTTCCGTACATTCAGCGAACGTTGTGAAGACGGTAATTCGCCATCGATTTGCGTAAGCATTTGTTAAGCCAGGTAAGCCATTTGTACTGTTGGTAAAGCATACGTATTATGCGTAAGATATTGGTAAGGGGAGGTTTAAGGATGACCGAGAACATAATTTTTATGCACTATTAAACCGCAACTTTTGGGCGAATTCATCGCAAATTTCAAACATTCATAAAATTATTCGCAAGATATTCGCCCCAGTGTAAGAGTAGCATTACGCTACTCACGCTGTGGAGATACTAGCGAATGTGGTATGGAAATATTTGACAATCGTTTAAACTTCGTGCATCACCAAGCTAATCCGCCGCCCAGTACTTAAGCAGCTTGCAGCATCAGAGTCCAGCATTCTCCAGAAGACGATCAGAGCATACTGATCGAAACGTCGAGTTAACCAACGGTTCGTTTCAGAACCATCCCAACTCAGTTAGAGATAGTCATTATACATGGTGTTACCGCAAACCCTTCTATATCGTATTTCCACCAAGCAAAGTTTCAAATTCTACTCGCTCAAACTTCGCAATCGCCGTGTCTTCGTAAATTGTTCACAAATTCGGAACGTACACGTCATTATGCTACCCTCAAGGCCGAGTTATAGTCGGTCGCGTGATGGTCGGGCGTCGGAAATCTTGACGCGCGATCATAAAAAGACACGTTTTTTTGGGCCTCGGTTTAGGATTGCGCGCAAGATTTCCGTCGCGCGACCATCGCGCGACCGACAAAACCGGCTGTCACACTTGGGCGAATATTCTTGCGAATATGAATTGAAATTCGCGATGAATTCGCCAAAAAGTTGCGATTTGATAGTGAATATGTTCACGGTCGTACCAATATCTTACGCACATAATACGCACGCTTTACCAACAGTACCAATGGCTTACCAATGCTTACGAAAATTGATGGCGAATTACCGTCTTCACAACATTCGCTGAGATTTTAGGAAGCGCTTCGTATTGCCCGAGTGGCGAATGTTCTTGCGAAGATGAATATTTGAATTTCGCGTTGAATTCGTCCAAAATGGCGGTTGAATTATTTTCATCTCGGTCTCACCCCTCGATCGTCCTCGGCCGGCCACTCTTACCAATATCTTACGTACGAATGCTTACCAACGCTTGCCAACACGAATGTTGCCAACGCTTACGCACGCTTTACCAACGTTACCAATCTTACGAAAATCGACGGCGAATGACCGTCTTCGCAACATTCGCTGAAATTTAGAAACCGGTTTCTAAATTGACCGATCTTCGTAAGGAGGTGGGGAATAATTTGTGAACGTTTCGAATTTGTTACCAACGCTTACGACGAAGACACGGCGACTGTTGCGAAGTTTGAGCGAGTGTCAAATATTTCCTCCGATAGCATAATATTCGCTAGCATATTATTCGCCGTGTGAGAGCAGCATAAATTTACCGATATTCAAGGAGGTGGAGAATGACTTGTGAACGTACCGAATTTGTGGCGAATGTTGCGAAGTATGAGCGATTGTTAAATATTTCCGGTCGTAAGCACATTCGCTAGCATATTATTCTCCCCAGTGTGAGAGTAGCATTATCCGCCTCATTTACGAAGATCGGTAAATTCATGCTGCTCTCATCACACGGCGAGTTTAACAGCATGAATTTGGTAACAAACTCGGAACGTTCACAAGTTATTCCCCACCTCCATGGCGAAGATCGGTCCATATTTATAGAAATCACTTTCTAAATTTTAGCGAATGTTACAAAGATGGTTTCGCCGTCGATTTTCGTAAGCATAATGATCCATTTGTAAGCGTGTGTATTACGTTGGCAACGTTCGTAAAGGCATTGGCAAGTGTTGCCCACCCAACATTCGTCATATATATTCGTAAGGTATTGGCATTGAGACTGGGCCGATCGAGGGGCGAGACCGATATGAAAATTCACTATCCAATCGCCATTTTGGGACGAATTCACCCCGAAATTCAAATATTCATCTCGCAAAAACATTTGCCACGTCGTGTGAGAGCAGCAACGAAGCGCTTCCTAAATTTCCCCAGCGAATGTTGTTGTGAACACGGTAATGCCGTCGATTTTCGTAAGCAATACAAAAATTGTAAGCCATTGGTAATGTTGGTAAAGCGTGCGTAATATTCGTAAGATGTTGGAAAGGAGAGGTCGAGGGACGACCGAGACAATATTCACTATCCAATCGCAATTTTTGACGAATTCATCGCGAATTTCACTTTCTAAATATTAACCGATCTTCGAGGTGGAGAATGGCTTGTGAACGTTCCGAATTTGTTACCAACGCTGTCGCTTACGAAGACACGGCGAATGTTGCGAAGTTTGAGCGAGTCAAATAATTACTTCCATTCTTATAAGCACATTCGCTAGAATAAAATATTATTCGCCATAGTGTGAGAGCAGCATTACGAATCGGTTTCTGAATGTTGCGAAGACGGTCATTCTCCGTCGATTTTCGTAAGCATTGGGTAAGCCATTAATGGTAACGTTGGTAAAGCGTGCGTTAGCTATTCGTAATGCATTGGCAAGCCGCAAGCATTCGTAATTTAAAGATATGTGTAAGGAGAGTTCGAGGAAGACCGAGGACGACCGAAAAACTATTCACTATCCAATCGCAATTTTGGGGCGTATTCATCGCGAAATTCAAATTTCATATTCGCAAGAATACATTATTCGCCACAGTGTGAGAGCACCTTGGAACAAAAAAATACACAATCTACTTGTTGTGGTGATGCAGATCGGAGGGCCGGTTTTCACTGCAAGATTTGGCAAGCGAATCACCAGTTTCCAGGCGGGTTTGGGTAAGCTACTCACGGGGATGCAACGGTGACACTGATTAATTATTCCCTGAAGAAAGTCGAATCACAAGAGGGCACAATACAATGACATTTTCTACATAAATCGATGAGAGGGGGCAGAACCTGTTACCCGGTGTTCTATCAGACTGAGCGAAACCTATACCGACCCAATACCTAAGTATCAGGGGCCCAAGCAGAAATAGTACAACCGTTGTACTATAATTTATAAATCAATTTTTAAGTATATTTTAATCCTCATGTTCTTCTTCTGGTTTTGTTTATGTAAAATCTTTTTACTCTGACTTTTGGTATTTTTTTTAAGTAACGTTTTCCTTTTTCCTTTTTATAACACAGGACCATAATTTAATACAGCTCTTGTGCTGGTTTTTGTATCCTGCATGAAGATCTTTAAATAAAAAAATAAATAAAAAAATACACAATTATAGACATAAATCACCTGATGGGGGAAGTTAAACGGCATTGGGGATATTTAGCTGCATTTTACACATACGCCAGCAAATACCTGAACGTGAACGTCAGAGAAAATTGTGTTGTCAAAATCACACGTTTAGCATACGTGAAGTTACAATTTTTCACGTCAGGTACTTACGTGACGTCATATACGTGAACAAGTAATAAGCCGACAAAGGTGACGTTACCTAGAAACAACACAGTTTTCTGACGTCATGTTCACGTGTTTTCTCGCGTATGGTGCAGCTAAACCTCCCTATTAGTATACAGAGAAATAGCTTTTAACAGTTTATTTTTGTGTGCGGGGGGGGGGGTTGGTGTACTCATAATGTCAGTACAAACGTACGTGGTAAGAAGTACAACAGCGCTTTGGCTAGTAAGTATAATGATTTCTATAGAAACATTTTACGTCGAAATACCATGTTATTGAAATAGATGTCGCCTTTCCCCCAATTTAATCAGGTTGGGTATTAATGCAGGGATTATTCTTCCAACGTGGATATTCACTCCGGAGTTTCGGCAACAATCTCAAAACCGCGGCCATTATGTATAGGATTGAAACAATCGAACGGTTAAAAAAAAACGTAAACATTGCCTTTAATTTCCGGACATCAATTAATTTGTGTAATTAAGATTGATTGATTTACCTCTGACAAGTAACCTCATGAGCGCCTGCCTGCCTGCACTGCGAACACCAGGTTCATGAACCTCGTATGTTCCAGCATCTGTACTAGCTCCATTGATATCATAATAAAGCCTGTCATTGGACGAAGCGATGGGAATGCTGCTATCTTTTCTCCAACGAGTTAACTGCTGGCCCGTAGTAGCAGTAACTGTTAGACGTACCGCTTCCCCCGAGTTTACCGTCTGGCTTATAGCATTTGGCACAAAGTGAGCTGGTGAGAGACAGAGCCAATAATGCAATTGAACTGTTATCAAGAAAATCGATCGTTCTAAGAAACAGAACATTTTGTCAATATTTAAAGGCAGTGGACACTATTGGTAATTACCCCCCAAAATAGTATGAAAACTTACTTGGTAACGAGTTATGGGGAGCTGTTGATAGTATAAAACATTGCGAGAAACGGCTCGCTCTGAAATAACATAGTTTTCGAGAAAGAAGTAATTTTCCACGAATTTGATTTCGAGACCTCAGAATTAGATTTTGAGGTCTCGAAATCAAGAATCTGAAAGCACACAACTACGTGTGACAAGGGTGTTTTTTATTTTGTTCGTATCTCGCAACTTCGACGACCAATTGAGCTCAAATTTTCACAGGTTTGTTATAATACATTATTTTGAGATACACCAAGTGAGAAGACAGGTCTTTGATATCTACCAATAGTGTCCAGTGTTTTTAAGGAAAAAATCCGTATGCTGCACAATTGTCTTCATTCGGTATAAAATAGAATAGCATCTATTTATTACTATTCAGGACCGAGACTTGAATTCTCACTGGTCTCACATGAAATACGCATGAAATAAGTAGATTTTCGCCACCACAGCCTGGGCGACAGTCTATACTTGCCATGCGCTTTGTGGTCGTTAAAAATGTATGTCCCCCCCCCCCCCGGTTTTTTTTTTGTGGTTTAGGTGCATGCATATTATACAACAAGAAGTTCATGAACAAAATTGAAGCATTTTGTTTCACAGGGTTGCGAATAACAATAATCATTAATGTACCTGTAACTGAAGTACAGTAAAACAAATAATGATAACATAGTTTGAAGTTGAAAGAAACTATTGTCAACTTCCAATACATCGTGGAGCTATATCTACTGTTGACCCTCAAACCATGTTATATTAATTTGTATGATATTTTACTCAAAATAAACAATTCCTTTTGGTAAAAATTAGTAATCAAAATTGTGGCAGAATACGGAGAAGGTTTCATAACTGAGACATGAGACAAAACAATGCGCAATACAATCACACACGTCTTGCTCCACCACCAATTCTTATTTACATTATTTGAAGTCAATAAGTGCCAGATTCAATACCTGTTCTGCTCATAATAACGGTGCCAATATTATAAGCCGACTGTCCAGTCACTGTCGCTTGGCAACCATATACACCAATCCTTGAGATCCCGCCAGATGCCGGCATCTGTAGAACAGAAACTGAAACATCACCGTGCAGAGAAGTTGGGTCCAGATTGCTGTCGGTTGGTAGGCTTCGATCATTATAGCTGTTAGTTCCAGTTGTGTAAGTGTGTTGAGTACGCCTGATAGAAAGACTTCCGGCCAAATTGACAAAGAATCCAGCGATGAAGGTATCCTCCGCATCAAGTGGGACTCGTGGCTTAGTTACGCAGGTAAAATCGTCTACAGCAAACACACCTATGAAATAAACAAAATAATGACAACAAATTAAGATTAAAATACTTATTATCAAACCGTCCCGTCAAACGGTGTTTTTGCCCCCTTAAAAACTTTTTAAAAATTATTGAAATGGTTTAATATTCCTCCAATATCAGTTCCTATATCCAGCTCCTCTGAGTTTCTGCATTTCTATGTTTTCTTCCTTGTAGCCCTTTACCTAGAGTGGCTTTTAGCCTTGTTTTGGGCGAACTTGCATTAAAACAAAATTATAAAAAATAAATAACCTAACCAACTTTAACACGGGCCAACTCATTGTCATGGAAATTAGTCCGTAGATTTTGTGGTTTGACTTGCCAAGCAAAGAGTCTCCTCTAGTCCCGTGACCAAAATTAAGAAACACGAAAGGCTCCACCACTGGTTAGTTGCACTAATTGTAAATGCAAAGTTTTGTATTTTAGGCATTTCTACAAGGTACAAAAATGTATCATAATGTTGAGGCCATATTATAAACAAATTTGCGCAGCGGATAAGTTTCATCAAACACTATTTCAATTCACAATTCTTGATGATCAAATCATGGGACTGAACATTCGCTGAGCATTCTGGAAAAAAATACAAAGGTTTATGAAGCCGTAATTGTGCCTATAATTTTCTCACTTTAATCACTGTTTATTGATACGCTTTATTATAAATGTTAAGAAGAAAAAAAGTACAAAAAACTTAATAAAAATCAGATTTGAAAACCAATAATTATTCACACTTTTTATTTAACTATTATTATTATTATTATATATATATATATATTTTTTTTTTTGCAAATTACCATGGTTACTTTTAAAATGTCATAAAAAATATTTTGAATAAATTGAAAAAACTGATGGGTGAGTCATACACAAAGTCTCACAGAACACTTGTAGTCACTGCAGATGTTTCTTCCACGTATGGCTTCACCGGGAAACCATACTTTCTCGTTTGCCTCGAAAACAGGAAAAACTCAGAACAAATGGGACCAGTTGAAGTCATCGAAGATCGGTGTGTGGTGTTAAAATTTCATTTTCCATCAAGTTTTAATAGACGTTTGCATACTTCTTTTGAACAAATGAAGGTAATTAGGGCAACAGTGGAATGGTATCATTACGTTTATTTATTTTTCCAATTGAAGAAAAAGCCATTGAATGGGCCATATGATAGGTTGCGATTTTTGAAAAAGAAAAGTAACACAAATTTTAAACTCACCCGAACAAACAATCACAGTTAAGAGGAGGTAAGATGCAGCCATATTGCATGCCTTTAAAATCTCCATAGTCAGACTGTCTGATTTGTAAAATGAACTTGATGATTCCTTGTTACATGCTCGTCCTTTCTGATCAAAATGGAGTTTGAATGGATGGAGGGAGCTCGACAGACCCCACGACCCATAGGTACAACTTCACAGATGAGATGAACTTCAACATTTGCACACAAGTTATAATCACCCTCACAGTTTCGTACCAGGAAATAGTGCAATAATTATTATTTTTACATTGAACTTTAACTCACTGAGTGCGCCATGAGAGCTATTTATAACCAAACGGAACTCAATGTTTATCCATCCGTGAACCATATTGTGATCCAATGATGTTAAAGCCTTTTATGTTGCCTGGTTCCAGTATTGTGCAGTAAAAACACCTGATTTCCATTGTGGTGCGTGTGTGTGGTGTGGTGTGTGCTCTACATAGTGGGTGCGTTCGTTAAGCTTCCCTGGGTCGACCCCGGAGTCTGGCGTTTTTCCCCCCAGGAACAACGTGGGTAATTATCTGCACACGTTCGTCCTGGAAATACAAAACGCCACACACCGGGGTCGACCCGGGGAAGCTAAACGAACGCACCCAATATAAGCAAAGGGGTTTGACGAAACGAAGTGCGAACCTTGCGCTATGTTGTATATTTACGTCATGGATGTTGCGTAGCTGCGCAGCTGCATCACTTCATCAAGCTGCGATTTACGAATCCTTCCTTTGCTGCGCAAATAACTAAGACAGCGATGAGGCTTATATATTTTTTCCAACGACTATTGACTATTCACTATTTTTCATAAGATTCAGTCTATCACTAAATGGGCAATACGGTTACAATTAAAAAATAGCAAACCCATTTTCATATTTCAAAGAGAAAACCAAAACATGACAGCAGCCCCTTACATAATACAAGAGCAAACCCACATTTCTCTAATGGCGCCTTGATACTATTGTCAAAGTGGTGTATCTCAACATATGCATAACATAACAAACAAGTGAACATTTGAAGTAACATGGCCGTCGAAGTTGCGAGAAAAAAATGGATGAAAAAAACACCCTTGTCACACAGGTTTTGTGCTCATGTGCTTGAATTCGGGACCTCGGCTGACGTCTCGAATTTAATTCAAACATTTAAATGACTTCTTCCTCAAATCAGAGGGAGCCGTTTCTCGCAATGTTTCATACTATCAATAGCTCTACGTTGCTCGTTAACAAGTAAGTTTTATGCTTACAATTATTTTGAGTAACTAACGACAGTGTCCAGTACCTTTGAGTAAGAACAAAGCGATATTTTAATGACAAACACAAATGATTTGAAGTTCCAAAGACAGAAATAATTATGTAAGACCACCTACACAAACATTTATTGAACAGGGCCCTCTTTACATGGGACGTTGTTTACAGTTGTGTTAGCCATGCATGAACGGTGTAAACTCTTAACTCAAACTGAACTCGAAATAACAACTAATGTCCGTTTTTAAAACAGGACAACAACGTTTTACAGTGAAGTGTCAACGGAAGTGTCGTATATACGATGGTTCAACTTTGACCAGTATTTTAAATACACTTTGTTTGGCAAGTAAGTTCGTTAAAATTAATAGAAATTACCCAACACGATTAATATCAGTATCGAGCAATCGCTGCTTTTCACGTTATTTTAAAAGTATTTTTTATTTTTTTTTTAAACATATACACGAATGGACAGTCTTGACAGTGTTGGTGAGACGCGTGTGACTATAATGTGGACATCGTATACACAAGAGTCTTTTTGAAAACGGATGTGCCATAAAGTTTGTTTCAAAACTTTGGGTTTAAGCTAATAATTAGACTGTTGTTCGGCCATCGGTCGACAACCATATTATGATTTCGGCTAACGGCAGAGAACCTATTGTTCGATTGTTTTGTTTTGTATTCACAATATTCTTCTTAATCCTGAACTTTTTCGGCAAAATTTCGCCAAAAAATGGAGAACGAAAAATATGTTCATAAATTTGGACCGGGATAGTGCGTAAACGGAACAGCAACGTTTTCGAAATTAATACACGGTTTTGTTGGTTCAAAAAAAATTGCAATTTTGTCGTTTAATCTGAAAGCTATGATCTTCATACTTGGCTTCAGATAGATATACCTCATGTATAGAATCACTGCTCTAATATGATGGGTTAAAAATTGAGTCATGGAAATAGCTATGCCCCCTTTTTCTATCAAGATGACGTCATGGTGACTATGCCAGGGGCTTAGTCAATTGACTATGCCCGCCCTGAAAATAACGCAACTATGATAAGTATAATGTCAACTAGCGTTCTGTGTCACGGCGAGACCTTTTTTTCGCAGACGACCTTTCACCGTAGTCAGTGTTGTTAATTAGAAAAATCTTTATTCGGTATATGAAAGAAATATTGACTGCTTTTAAGCAGTCAATATTTAAAAAGACTCATCACTATCGTCACAGAAAAGCCAGTTTTTTCAATAGCGCCCTCTCGCTCATAAAAGTTGTTTACGCTTTTCTGCGAGGGTTACTTACACCCTCTGTTAGTACGCCGTAACAGTTTGCTGGTGTTTAGCCCGTCATACGTGCTTGCAAGAAAACTGGCCAGAAAACACTGCAACACGGGGAGCTTGCCACCGGAAGAGTGCTTTGTGGAATTATTGTTGTACAATTGTATGCAATGTGTGGCACAAGACAAGAAAAAGGACTGGAAGGAAGTGAGCAACAACAACAATCAACAGGAATCCAAATAAAGTAAGTATTTACCACTATTGTTTAGTCTCATGTTACCCCAGTTTTATCAAAATTGATCCAATCGTGTTTATTATCACTTTCGTTATATCACAGATATGGAAAACGGGTGAATTGTTCATAATATTGTTCTCTCGAGTAATTAATTTAGCATGTAACATGTGTTTACCAGTAATAGTATTAATATCATAACTGGTTAATACGTTTTTATACATGCTAAAACGGAGACGATCGATTATTTGCGTGACTTTGTGTTATTAGTTCCCCAAAGCTACAGTACCTCAGCAGGTAACATTTTAAGGGAAGCTTTCTACTATCCGTATCTTCAAACTGTGTTAGCTAAATGAAAATTTGAAAACATTTTACAAAAAAAGGAGTCGGATTCAGAAACAACAGAAGGCGGGGGGGGGGGGGGGGGGGCAGGCAAATCTGATGCTGTGCGAAACAAATTCAAGAAGAGAAAATGACATCAAGGTACTTAGTTGCTTTCATTCGTTTTAACCACACCCATTATATATGCCCACATGTTCCTTGAGAAAATCTGCCAACATTTCCATTTCTCCACAGTTTTTTTTTTTGTGGAATGTCATAACACTGGATTCAGAGGATCTGTAACCTTCGCTCACAGTTTCTTCATAATAACCCTATCTCTTCCACCGTTTCTGTAACCACATGTTAACAGCCATTATTTTGGTACAGAAAAAAAAAACAGATTTACAAATAATTTACAGAGTTTACAGAAGGTAATGGTGAAAGACTTCTCCTGAAATATTATTCCATGAAAAGCTTTACTTTTTGAGATAACATTTTAAACAATATCAATTCTCGATAGCGAGAGTTACGGATTTATTTTAAACACATGTCATGACACGGCGAAACGTGCGGAAACAAGAGTGGGTTTTCCCGCTATTTCTCCCGACTCCGATGACCGATTGAGCCTAAATTCTCACAGGTTTGTTATTTTATATCTAAGTTGTGATACACGAAGTGTGGGACTTGGACAATACTGTTTACCGAAAGTGTATAATGGCTTTAATAAAACATTATAATTAACACTTTTTAACAACAACTCATTACATGTACAATGTAACATAACACAATCTTGTCGTTAAATATAACATTATTAATAAAGTTTTTTTTTTGTATATAAGCATCTAAAATTGTATGTAAACATGGTGGATAACCAGCGAAAGTTCAATGTATTTTAAGAGTAATTTTGTTTTAAATATGTGTATTACTCTCAAAAGAAAACGCACCCAAACTGGTGTTTAACCCTCTCGTGCGCATTGGCACCAATTTCGATACCACGATGCTGAGTTAAATTGGAGTTTCTAGTTAGAGTCAGATTTAGAGTGACATGTTTAGCATCAGTTTTGGAATCAGTATCAGAATGAAGATCAGCTTTAAGTTTGTAGGCACGCTCAAATCAAAATAACTGTTTTGCAAAAGTTTTTTTTTATCAGGCTATATTGGTGCCTATTTTAATCAACGGAAAAAGAAAAGGAAAAAACAACTTTGTATTTCTACACCACACCTAATAGGCCTACCTATTGCGTTTATGACTACACGTTCTAAGGTTAAAGCCATACAATGAATAATAATTGTATGGTAAGTTTTTGTTTTTTTCAACTCCCAAATCTCCGTAAAATTGGGTTGTCTGAATCTGATGCATGCCCAGCTGGCAGGGTTGAGCATTTTTTTTATTGCAAAAAAATCACTTTTCCCATATGTTTGTGTACAAACGCTCATCGATGTGTTTTATATGATAACAGCAGAACTCTTCACATGTTTTCTCGACAAGGAATATTTTTAGGTGTGTACATACCAGATATTACACGTAGATATTAATTCAGACACAAGGTTAATAATGTTATTTATTTACTTTTACCTCACTTTGATGAAATTATGTTATCAATAGGTTACTTTGTTTCTGATCTGACCTTTGACCTGGGTGCAACATTTCCATGTATTTATAACATGAGTAAACTAAAAAGAAAATAGTCCAACATGAGTGGTTTACCTTTAATAAAAACAATTCTAAAAGGGGACACAATCATGTTATAATTGACCTTCATAATGTACCAGTCGTCCTGCTTTTCAGTAAAACAAGATACATGTCAATGTATCAAGCCATTACTTGCAGTTTTTGGGGTGTGTCTAAAACAAAGTTTGTGGTTTCATATTTTTAACTAAAATTATACAGTGATGCAACTATCTCAATAAACAAACTTAGTCTCAACCAAATGCCATCAACTCTAGCCAAAATTACCAATCAACTGTGACTATTCCTCACCAGTGAGATACGGATGCCATGGTCATAGGACATTCTGATGAGCGTTTGTTATAAATTTGTAGAAATGCTGCGAAACGTTACACCCAGGTCAAAGGTCAGATCAGAAACAAAGTAACCTGTTGATTACATAATTTCACTAAAGTGAGGTTAAAGTAAGTAAATCATATTATTAACCACGTGTCGGAATTAATATATACGTGTAATATCTGGTTAGTACACACCTAAAAAAGTATTCCTTGTCGGGAAAACATGTGACGATATCTGTCGATATCATATAAAACACATTGATGAGCGTTTGTATACAAAGATATGGGAAAAGTGATTTTTTGCAATAACAAAAAATGCTCAACCCTGCCAGCTGGGCATGCATTGGAATTGCATACTAGACACCTTGAAGAACGTATTTCTGCAAACCAATCATTCTGAGGAACGGCTCCCTCTGAAGTAACGTAGTTTTCGAGAAAGAAGTAATTTTCCACAAATTGGATTTCGAGACCTTAGATTTAGAATTTGAGGTATCGAAATCAAGCATCTGAAAGCACACAACTTCGTGTGACATGGGTGTTTTTTCTTTCAATTTTATCTCGCAACTTCGATGACCGATTTAGCTCAAACTTCCACATGTTTGTTATTTTCTGCATATGTTGAGATACACCAAGTGGGAAGACTGGTCTTTGACAATTACTAATAGTGTCCAGTGTCTTTAAACCCCTTTACCTAAAAGTTGATTTTAACTCCGACTACATTAAGGATAAGAAAGCACAATCCATATTAATTATACCCCGTTTTTAAGCCTTTATTGTTAATACAATTATTATTAACTACTGAACTGATAATTGCGCTTATCAAAAGTAACATTGCCAACAAAATTGCCCTGGAATGAACAAGGGCTTTCTGTTAAAAACAGAGAGACATACTTAATAATAATAATGAACGTTACACAGGGACTGTGGTATTGGTTCCCCCGTATGAACTGATGTTGGTAATGTGTTCTAATAATATATTATTGTTAATCACTTTTTACTAACTTATCAACTCACTCCTCTTTTAAAACTAGTCCACCAAAGTGTACCAAAATAGTCTTGTTACTCAATTAAATCTTCAACCACTCTTCCTGCCTTCACAAGAAAATAAAAAATAAAAAAAATTATCGATGCTTATTCGTAGGTTTGAAGTATTGTGCTCACCATCTTTTCTAGCCTTTGTCGTGTATTCTGTTTGTCTAGTCTGTCGTGGTTTTCTGTCTTTTGTATAGTATTATCTGTTGTTTGTCTGTTAATTAGGTTAAGGCACAAAAGCCTCTGCTTCACCTTAACCCAATTGTTGGCCTACTTAAAGCTTCCTAAAATATATAACTATCTAAATCATTGTGAACTTTGATTTGTTTTCATATCCTGAGTTATGTATTACTGTAAACTACTCAGAATTTGAATTTAATTAACAAAGTTTGTTAAATGTGTAAACTAATGTGCATGTGGGGCAGCAATAAAATAAATGTGTGCAAATACAATACAATGATACACAGTTTGCATAAACTACAGATTTAAACGCATTCGGGTTAGCAGCTTTAAAAAGTTTATTGTTCTTGATTTATTAGTGTTCATCAGCTGCATTGTTCATCTGGAAGCTCAAATACGCCATTGTGGGGATTACATTACATGCTGCACCTTCTGCAAGACCGACAACCAACAAGTTTAAACTTACCCAAACAGCAGCTTGAAAAAACAATCACAGTTATGAGGAAGTAGGAGACGACCCGGTTGCATGTATCCAAAACCTCCATTATCAGACTGTCCAAATAGTGTAGGCTACTAAGAACTTGATGGTGTTGATTCACATTATCGAGGTTTCTGTTCAATTGATACTCAAATGGGTGGAGGGGGACAGACTCCCAAGAACGATGGATAACGCGATGCAACTTTCGGTTAATACTAATAGGTCGGCATTGCATGTATAACAAAATCACAAATAAATTGTTTGCGTATCCACCATTTTTCCACAGTTTCGTACCAGGAAATACCGACTATTATTATTTTCAGGGAACTTGAACCCAGTGCGCCAAGTCAGCATAACTCAATGACATAGCCCAATCTTGATCCATCCGTGACTCGCTTGAAAAGTGATTCTCATCACACAGGAGTCTCTAGCCTTTAGTCAAGTCGCAAGCGGCGCCCCAGATGTCAAAAGAACCCAAAATGTCACGCACGAAAAAAAGGACCAGCGCAAGCGGTGAAGCCGCTTTGCCGCTCGCACCGTTCTTTTTTTCATGCGTGACATATGGGGTGCTGCCACACCTGCCTTGAATAAAGGCTAAGAAGTCACCAGTGAGCGCGTGTTCGTTAAAGGGTGTATGTACTTGTTCCTAACAAAAACACAATGTCCACAGATATACATTAAACTTATGATAGTTGAAAGCTTCCCTTGTTTGTTTTTTTCTTACTGAGATGCTGTAGTTTTTGAGAAATGAGTAAAAGTAAAAGTTTTAGCATGTAAAAACGTATTAACAAGTTATGCTATGGTTTTGGTATAACATCATAGCTGGTTAAGGGGATTTTACATGCGAAAATAGTTTTGGTCTCATGAGACCAAATTTATTTTGTGACTTGTTTTACTCATTTCTCAAAAACTACACAACCTTAGTTAGTAATATTTGAAGGGAAGCTTTCCACTATCACTATCTTCAAACCCTGTAAGTTAAATGTAAATCTGTGAACATTTTGAAAAAGTACCCGAATCCTTTAAGTCCCCATTATTATGTTTTATATCGGGCTGAAGGGAATAAATAACACGGAACTACACCAGCAATATGTTTCAGGAAACTAGTGCGGATCTTGCACCACATCGTAAAGTGATTGCGCAGCAGTTTCACGTCCTTAAAGGCAGTGGACACTATTGGTAATATTACACAAAATAGTTATTAGCATGAAACCTTACTTGGTGACGAGTAATGGGGAGAGGTTGGTAGTATAAAACATTGTGAGAAACGGCTCTCTCTCAAGTGACGTAGTTTTCGAGAATTCGAGAAAGAAGTCACGAATTTGATATCGAGACCTCAGAATTAGATTTTGAGGTCTCGAAATCAGCATCTGAAAGCACACAACTTCGTGTGACAACGGGTGTTTTCTCTTTCATAGTTATCTCGCAACTTTGATGACCTATTGAGCTTAAATGTTCACACGTGTTATTTTATGCATAATGCAAAATATAGTTAATGGCCTGACGTTTCGACCCTAGCAGAGTCTTTCTCGAAGGCTAAATGACAACACAAAAAAAACATGAACAGGTAACTAAGTGAAACATAAGCAGTGAAGTGGAAATACATGAATGGGTTTAGAAAGCATACAGAAAAAAGCAGGGGGTAAACAATGAACAGGGGGACAAAAAGGGGGGTGAAGGGAAGGGACTGGCTTGACCACAAGCAAGAAGATGGAAACACAAAGGACAACATCAAGGGTGGGGAGGTGGGGTATGAGGCTCAGGCTAAAAGGCTATGGGGGAAAAGGAGACGGCAAAACAGAAGGTTTATTAGTCGTTTCCTTCTTGGGTGTTCAGACCATTTATGCATAATGTTCAGATACACCAAGTGGGAAGACTTGTCTTCTACAAATACCAATAGTATCCAGTGTCTTTAATTTAAGTTGCATTATGCAAAACTTGCCCACGCTGCGGAATGTGTGTAAGTTTAATGATAACAAAACAGCGGACGGGGCTAATACAGATGTATAGACCTTTGTTTTAATCGACTGTCACCTGATGAATCCAATGAAAAATGCAACGGAGCGGCCATTTTGTATGATGTCTCATTTAGTCGCAGACGGAGCGCCGTCGACTAAATGAGACTGGGGGAAATTATTTAAAAAACAAACATTTTCGCTCGTCATCACTCATGCCAAACACTGTATTTTTAGTTGAGGTTTTACATTATGTTTGGAAAAGACAAGTAAAACAATGATCCGCACATACATGCATCGAAAGTCGCGAAAAACACGGTCGGTCATTTTGTGGATTCAAAATTTTGACTCAGACATTAGTTTGCAACGTAAAAAAAACATTGTAAGTTGGTGTGGATCTTTGTTTTATACGTTAACATTATCTATCTAACCATATGCATTTCATAACAAACGGTTTCAAACGCTTTTCAAAGACCAACTCGCCCTATGCAAGGCAACGTGCCGCTCAATTAATCATTTAATGTGATTGCAATTAACTATTTTATCGATAGATTATTGAATGCCTGATCTGCTTAGTTGTTTATTAAGAAAACAATGAAATTAGGATACAGGTTTGTTTCTTTCATTGAAAACAAGTTATTTTACTTGTTTGTTTGGTCGCATTGACCTCCAAAACCGTTGATTTTTTTAATTCACTCTAAATGACAAAATAATTGTATATCACAAATTTGTAAATTGTAGAAAGGGTAAATTAGTTATTTGTTATTTTAATAAGAGAGAAACAAAACCGTTCAAACAAACAACACGTGTTCATACGTAACGTAAACAATCATTGATAAAACAAAATCTCGCCAGTATTTTACTCAGTAAAAACAATTAATAATTAAACTTAGCATACTTATCAGCAAATGAAAACTAACTCTTATACAATTAAAATAAAAAAAACTCTTTTCGAAAGCAGACCAGTATCACTTGCCACCTTTTGTTTACATAAATATTCACGTGAAAACAATAAAAACAGATTTGTGATTTTATTTTGATTTTTATACTAATTGTTGGAAGGTTCGAACTTGAAACAGACTTGTCTTCAACATGTAGCGATTATTTCAGGATTACCTTCATCTGTTACAAGTAAACAAAATCTGCCGTTTCCAGTTTGACAAACAATGCGTAAAGTATGTATTATTACTTATTCATACTTATTTTCATAATGTCTTTCAGTCATGCTGATTTTACACTATTCATTGATTTTAACCGCTCCGTAAATGTTTGTGTCAGCTCATATGCCATGGTTCTCTAAGATGGACCATACCACTCGTAGTAAGGGGTATCAATCATCATGTGTCAGTGATTTGATTAGAGGGGGTTGGCAACCAAACAGGCCCTTGCTGCAAGGTTTAAACTCAATTATGTTTTTAATAAACCACAAGAGAAACTGACTGGGTACATTTGAAATGATTTGGAGTTGAACCAAGATAATTGACTAAAGTTGGACTAGTCAATTGTCTTTGTTTAACCACAAATCAATTAATTTTAGATCTAAAAAAAATTTTTAAAAAAAATTGCTAATTCAATTGCTCGCATACAGTAACAACGTTGACACACGTTTAACTGTATGCGAGTATTTACATAACCCTTTTAGAGATTTAATATTAAAGGAACACGTTGCATTGGATCGGTCGAGTTGGTCTTTGAAAATCGTTTGTAACCGTTTGTTATAAAATGCATATGTTAGAAAGATATTTTAAAAGTATAATAAAATGATCCACACAAGTATCGCTCGAAATTGCGTGGATTTCCTTTTACCTCGTCGACTAACACGGTCGGCCATTTATTAATTGCCGACCGTGTTAGTTTGCAAAGTAAAAGGAAAACCACTCAATTTCGAGGCAAATTTGTGTGGATCATTATATTCTACTTTTAAATCATCTTTCTAACCATATGCATTTTATAACAAACGGTTACAAACGCTTTTCAAAGACCAACTCGACCGATCCAAGGCAACGTGTTCCTTTAATAATCGAGTTGAAGTAAAACCCTGCATAGCAAGGTTCTGTTTTGGAAGTACATACGCTTATCAATAAAAAGGTGTCGGTTCAACGGCTATTCTGCCACCCAAGCCAACAAATAAAGAGTGACTTATTTCCTTCCATTACTTAAAGGATTTGGGTACTTTTTCAAAATGTCCACAGATTTACATTAAACTTACAGGGTTTGAAGATATTGATAGTGGAAAGCTTCCCTTCAAATATTACTAACCAAGGTTGTGTAGTTCTTGAGAAATTAGTAAAACAAGTCACAAAATTATTTTGGTCTCATGAGACCAAAATTATTTTAGCATGTAAAATCCCCTTAACCAGTTATGATATTATACCAAAATCATAGCATAACTGGTTAATACGTTTTTACATGCTGAAACTGAGACGTAAATTATTACTTTTAACTCATTTCTCAAAAACTACAGCACCTCAGTAAGTAACATTTCACGGGAAGCTTTCTACTATCATAATCTTCAAACTGTGTAAGTTTAATGTAAATCTGTGGACATTGTGTTTTTTTGTTAGAAAAAAGTACATAATCCCTTTTTAACTACAATTTTGAATTTTGGTCCACTTTTGAATCTACTTAATTGTTCAAAAAGCATTTTTAGCATTACAAGTTTGTTATGTCAGGATAAGTTGTTATTTTGTTTTCTTTATTAAAATTTTCGTGTGAACGTGTGTTGAGCGCAGGGCTCTCCTACGGAATCTCTCGTTTTGGATTTTTTTTTCTGTAGCAACTCCAGTTTTTTAACTAGGGTTTATTCTCAGTGTTTTTTAATTCATGATAGTTGTGTAGAATTCTGCATTTATTACATGTTTACTGTATTTTCTCTTGGGTGTTTTAACTGTATTATTATTTATTATTATTATTAAACCTCAACCGGTACCTTTTTCCCGAAGGTTTTTTTTAATCTTTAAATATCTTCTTTAAAAGTCTCCTTCCGCAATGCGTTTTACTTTCGTATTTATATTTCCTGGCACTATGCAAAATGTATCACCCTTTGTAATACCAACATATATCCTGTACATGATAAAGTTATCAGTAAGTTTAACGGATACGTATAATAAAAACAAGAAGATTATGGCATGTCAATGATTTTCTACTGTATGCTAACTTTTTCTTGTTAATATTGTTATTTGTTTTTATATACCAAGCTTATGAACAAACAATGACAATAGTTTTGTGTGGCCCAATGCGCTGCCTATATACATGCGAGCTCGTAATAACGGGAGTCGACTGTACTAACTTTTAACTGAACCATTACGTGTAATCGTGTTAACAAAGGCTATGTGAATATCAAACAAAATAATTAAAACAAAATAATAACAATAATTTTGGTTAACAAACGTATAGTAACTGTCTCGTCATTCAAAACTTAATTTTTTTTGAAAAATCGTTACTCCTATATTTGAAAAACAAAAAGCAGACTTTTTGACGTACCGTCGTGTGTTTTTCTCCGAGGTCTGGGTAATGATAAAAAATGTTACTTAAAAGCAGTGGGCACTATTGGTAACTAATCAAAGTATTTATTAGCACAAAACCTTACTTGGTAACGAGTAATGGGGAGAGGTTGATAGTATACAACATTGTGAGAAACGGCTCCCTCTGAAGTATCGTAGTTTTCGAGAAAGAGGTAATTTTCCACGAATTTGATTGCGAGACCTCAGACTATTTAGAATTTGAGGTCTCGAAATCAAGCATCTGAAAGCACACAACTTCGTGTGACCAGGTTTTTTTTTTCCTCTCGTTTTTCATTATTATCTCGCAACTTCGACAACCAATTGAGCTCAAATATTTACAGGTTTGTTATTTTTTGCATTATGTTGAGATACACCAAGTGAGAAGACTTGTCTTTGACAATTACCAATAGTGTCCAGTGACTTGAAAAACATCTTAACGACGTAAGTTCTCATAGATTGACGAACCCGAAGCTGATTCCAGATACCACGTCATCACCTGGTAACACAGTTGGTACTGAGCCTGAGATAAAACCAAGAACAGTGAAGATAAACATGCTATTGGGAGCAGTGAGGTGTGTTGGACACACACATTCCATCAAACGATTGTGCACTTCAGTAACAATTTATTTCATTCCCTCGCGATGTGGTTTTTAAAGAAAATTGCTTAACATTTCCCCTCACATACTGGGAATAAAACTGTTGTAATTTGCTCTTCCCATTAATATTCCAATACAATGATATAGTACTAATACAATGAAAGCCGTTTTTTCTTCAAACTTTTACAACGAAAACCGTTTTTTTAATTGAATAGGACCACCAAAGTGTTCCAAGTCACAACATTGTGTGGTTCTCCTTGTTCTTAGCTTGATATTTAGTAAGTAATGACAGGCTTCTAATCTAGGACCATTTTTTGTTCAACTCTTTGTCCAGACACTGTCCTGACAGAGGTGAAAGTTGTTTTTCTCCGTGGTGGTTAAACTGGACCTTCACTTTGATTGATTTAAACCAGGACTTAAAACAAAATGAACAGTAAAGGGTCACACATTGAGGTCCTTGGAAAGACTGGTATGTTTTCTTTGAAAGTAAAGGGTTTGCCTTTATCTTTAACTTTCACTTACCAATGTTTTGACCATTCCAGCTCGAGTTGAGCGGAGTTTCTTAACTGCCTGGAAGACGTCTATGACCCCATCCTGCTCTAGTCGATCTAAGAGCGTGACCAGGGTGCAGAATGTTCCACTGCAACCTTCCCCGTCACTGAACAAAAAGTGGGTAAATCGTTACCTTCAAAATTTAGCACGGATGCATAGTATTGCATAATTGGTTGTTGCGTAACCTAACAACTTTTGTATGAGATTCGAAATGTCCCGGGTCATCAAAAGAGTATACATTCCTTAGTGCGTGCCAGAAACTTGCTAATCTTGCTCTATTCATCCACTTTTGTTTGAATTTTCCCGTGTGAACCAAGTTGAACAAAGAAACTCAATTATTGCGGTGGCCTTTGTTCCAATGTGTAGAAATCACCTCAGCTGTGTTTGCCAACTTATAGTGGTCCTTTGTGACATCTGAAACAGGATGTGCATGTTATGGGGTTCGAATCCTACCCTGGAAGACTGTGGACGTTTTGCCACTATGACCTTAAAACACTGAGTCTGCACTGATTATGGCTGCACTAATTATGGCACAACTATTGCAGGAACAGTGCGCTGGTCGTCATCATAAGAGAGCCATTGGTTTAATTAATGTTTAAGCTTGTGGAGCTAGTCTTTTATTAAGTTCAAGATTCATAATATTCTTGCAGAAAATATATAAGTTTGTTAACTATTGTTCGCAATGGATTGGTCGGGCAGCGTTAGCTGGTCACGGGTGGCTACTCGGGGTAGGAAGGCTGGGTGTTTTTCCAGCCTGTTGTTGTCTTGATGTCCCATGTGACCGGTTGGCGTTGTTTTGGCTGCTGCGTTTCTTTTAGTGTGCGGGTCTTTTGTTGCTTTTTATTTCTAACTTAACTTATTTTGTAATTTATATAGTTTTGATATTGATTGTGTATACTTGTATTTCGCCAGTGGATGTCAAGTTTCTTTGGGGTTTTTTTAACGTGGACAATAAATAAATCTAATCTTATCAAATATAATGTCAAAGTTACAGTGCTTTTATCAGAGGACAAGTTTTAATACACCCCTATGCACCGATATTGTATTGTCTTCACCAAAGAAATTGTATTTTATTTAACATTTATTTATTCGATATCCAACAGCGAATAAACTTTTGATGACGGGAAGCACATCCAACGGAACACAGTTTTAAAATGACTACTGTTTCTCGTACAAAAAAAAAAATCCGTCAGACAAAAGTAAAGTGAACATACATGCATTGCACAGTGAGTGGTCCATCAGGATGCCCTTTTCTCCACGTCTTGACAGTCTCCAACACCTTGAGGAGGCTTGAAGGGGAGTTGGGGACATCTTTCCCTGATGGCCATTGCAGGAATTGGATGTGACAAACAGTCTGCATATCGTCCTTCTAAGGATTGAAAAGTTACATTTTACGTCTTACCTTCTTTAGGTAAAGTTGTAGATTGACTATTATCACTAAAACAAAACAGTCACAATTCTTTTAGTCTCCGGGAACTGTCAATACAGTGAGCAAAAATGATCGACCGAAAATGATAAACCTAACCCGCAAATGATAAACCGCGAATATAACTTTATTTTCTCCCACTTTTTCTCTAGCGAGATCCCCTTTAGTTTTGTTTTTAGTTTTATAATATTGAACCGTCGAAAGACACATTGAAATCCCTGCTGTTCAGTCAAACCATCGAAATTCATTGTTTTTGTTGCGAGTCGCGACGTCGATGCCACCAAACTCTCCCTTACTTAGGATTAATCTTAGGACTTAGTACGAGTTAAGTTCCGTATCCAAAGGCGTAGGAAGGATTGAACCCATCCAAAGTTAGGGCGGGTTGCTCGTCCCAACTCGAGCTAGGATTAATCGTCACGTTTTGTGAAACCGGCTGCCCATATATAGAGCCGTTTATACGAGTTGATTAGCCTTAGTTAGTTAATCAATCTTCACGAGGGGAAACATTAAACGTGTTAAGCTAAAAATTGTTTTACGTCCAAACCTATTCTTTTTCAATGACTCAGGTAGTCGAGTAATTTAAATTTTCGCAGAGTCAACGTTAGTGTCACTTCGTCGCTAGCATTGTAGGCCTACTACTTCACCGACAAATGCACACCGTCTGGCCAGAGTACTCAGTATAAGGGGGCGTTCGATTCCCCGTGTGTCAACCCCGGTCTGCCCTCGGTACGTTCGGATAGCTTTGACGTCATTCCAGGGGCTCACCCGGGTCAGCCCCAAGTGCCGTACTTGTGGAACGGGTCACTTGGGGCTGGCCCGAGGTGCATGACGTCACGTACACGAGAGGGTGAGTTCGATTAGCTCTTGTCAGAGGCTCACCCTAATGAGCACCGCGGGGTCGACCGGGGAAGCTAATCGAACGCACCATAAGATAGCATTGAAGACTATAGCCCTTTTCACACTAAAGGTATTTCCCGGGAAATGTTAGTCGATCTGTTCACACTACAAAACAATTCCCGGGAAATGACATTTTCCCGGGAAATAATTTACTAAGTTAAGGGGTAGGGTTAAAGGAGTTAACCCCGGAAAAAACACGTTTTTCCCGGGAAAAGCAGCTAGTGAAAACGAAAGCGGGTTTAACTTACCCCACCTTTTGCTTCCACTGTGTTGAGACGTCATTAATCTCGAAAGGTCACAGACGTCAAAAATAGCGCGCCAAATAATTCGCGTGGTAACAATAGCCCTTTTTTGTTTTCTCCTTCTGAAAGTGTTTACGTTTAGGTACGAAAATAAAAGTGAATTAAATCAGTAATTTACAAATAAATATATGAATTAAAAAAACTTACCACGCGAATGGAATAGGAATAGAATATGTTGCGTGAACAAGCTTCCTATTCGTACACACGCCATGTGTGTATATGGTATTTCTTATAATACATGTACTTGGCCGTTGGTGGACTTTTGTTGTCCAGAGTCAGATTGGAGTTCTTCGATCGACATTGCTGTCTACCACCTGACAGTAAATATTTTAGTTCAATTTGTTGCTCAACTTCTTACGATGGGTAGAAGTGACCGATTTTGAAACTAGTTGCATTTTTGGCCGACGATGCAGTCCAAAAACAGCTGGATGGGCATATAGGCCTACAAGAAACGGGAAAGTTTTCTCAAAATTGGCTGACTGCCTGCGTGAAGCTGGATATGAACGGACCCCTGCCCATTGCAGAAAAAAACTGAAAACCTTGGGAAAAAAGACTAACGGTCGGTAGGATAACAGTGTTGTTTTTCAAGGCCTAAATATTTTCTATTGTATAAGTGTTCTCCTGCAAAAACATTTTTTTTTAGAAGAAACATACATTTAAAAGTCTTTATGAAGCCATGAAAAAATGCTAGCCAATATTGGGTTAAAGCCTATTCCGTGTTCTTTCTTTGCACAATACGGAAAACAGCACTGTTGATGTTAGAAGGGAAGATTGCTTCTTTTTCTTTCTACTGCTATTGTCAGATTGTGCAAAATCGACCATGCGGTATTTTGTTTCCATGAAACTATTAATTATCTTGGCCCTAACATCATGGACATTATTATTATGCAATTCTTTGAAAATGCCATTCAGAAAATGTCTAGGCCTTACCCCAGGGTTGAATCCCTTAACCCTGCCCCTGAGCAGGGTTAATTATTTCCTGGGAAAACATCATTTCCCGGGAAATTCCCGGGAGTGTTTTTGTAGTGTGAACAGATCAACCAAAAGTTCCCGGGAATTTCCCGGGAAATAACTAAAGTGTGAACAGGCAAAAAACTGAGATGAACGCCAACACAAAACCTCTGGGTAAAACACGGACACAAAAGTCCATTCAATTACAGTTCTCAAAAGAAAAAAAAGCTGTCGCAGAGTAGAAAGCTCCCTTTCGCTTTTTCTAATAGCAACTTGCTCCCACCAGTTGCCGCTCTTCATGGTAGACCAGATTGACCTTTGACCAATACTTCCAGCAAGTGCCATGAAACCCGTCAATCGTATGACAAATTTCATCTGATTGTTATACCGCATGTCTTTAAAACACTGTCACAGCAATCGTCTTCTCCTGACAAGACGTCAGCGACGTCTTCCCCGAACTGCAAGACTTCTTCTCCGCCGTAATCACACAATATATTGGTATAACAACACGCAAATACACAGTTAATGTGCAGCCATTTTGGGTCGCATGTGGCAAGGATTTTGCAGCCGGCCGCGTGGCATTGTGGGAACGGACTTCCGTCCACAGACATTGTAACTTCCGCATGGGCTGACCTGTTTACCAAATTTCCTGGGGTTTGATCGTAAGTGTGAAACGACCGTGCATATTCCTGGGAAATAGTACTCCCGGGAGTTAGCAAATTGGGATAGTGAGAACGGTTGCTGGGGTGGCGGTGGGGTTAAAAACTCCCGGGATTTTCCCGGGAGTCGATTTCCCGGGAAATGGCTCTGTAGTGTGAAAAGGGCTTATGTGTGGGATTTGGCTATCACTTATTTTCATTCAAATGACACTTACATTTCTGACGGTGTTTACGATGCCGAATTGTCGCACGACCATGTCCTCGTCGAGTTGATCCACACTCAGTAACTCGACAGTCAGTGGTCCAAAGCTCATGCTGCCCTCCTCCGGCCAGTACTGTGGGATGCTCTGCACCCGGAATCAAAAGTTTAGAAAGCTATGGTGAACTGAAGACCTGCTGTCGATTTCACAAAACTCTTCCTAACTTAGGATTAATTTTAGGACTTATAGGACGAGTCACAACCCTGCACTGTAGCATGCAGACATTAAGATTAATCCTTAGGACGAGTTACTCGTCCTAACTCGAGATAAGATTAATCTTAGCGTTTTGTGAAATCGACGGCTGATATATCTTAAACCCTTTAAGCTAGATTTCATGTTTACATCTTGATGAAGAATAATAAATAAATATTGATATTAAATCAGCTGTTGCCGACAGTCCATGGATTTGCAGAAAACCTTTTTTACGTAAGAACTTTTGGTAAAAATATAGATCTTGAGGCTGGCTTTTTTGTATGATGTATAATTTATTTATTTGATGCTGCTAGTACACATGCTCAGTGGATCGAAGGCATTGGGTGAAGTATCCATACAATCGAACAGGCCAAACGAAGTTTCTCTGACACTATTTTTTATTTTTTAGTTATTCGATACAAACAAGACATTGATTTGTTTTGACATAATATGAGCTTTGTGTGGGCAGCTACCCCTGGTACAGATCACGCTTTGACATTACTGTCAACATAGTTCTTCATGATGTTACAACTATTGGATATGAATTATTATTAGTGTTTATAATAACAGGAGTGAACACCCGTTTGAAAAATATACAATACAGAAATTATAAAAAAGCAAACCAGGTCGTTGTCCATGGAGTTGAGCAAAACGATGCAAGGCGATTTGTAGTCAAACACCATTCGCCAGATGTCACCGATTGTAGTCGGTAGGGGGGCTTGGGTGGCAAGGTACGAATGTTTTCCACTAAAACCCTGGAGAATAAAAAACAGACATACAGTAGATTCCCATGTTGAACATTTCCAAAGGCAGTGGACTCTGTTGGTAATTATCAAAGACCAGTCTTCACAGTTGGTGTATCTCAACATATGCATACAATAACAAACCTGTGAAAACTTGAGCTCAATCGGTCATCGAAGTTGTGAGATAATAATGAAAGAAAAATAATCCTTGTCACACGAATTTGTGTGCGTTTAGATGGTTGATTTCGAGACCTCAAGTTCTAAATCTGAGGTCTCGAAATCAAATTCGTGGAAAATTACTTCTTTCTCGAAAACTATGGCACTTCAGAGGGAGCCGTTTCTCACAATACTTTATACCATCAACCTCTCCCCATTACTCATCACCAAGAAAGGTTTTATTCCAATAATTATTTTGAGTAATTACCAATAGTGTCCACTGCCTTTAATAGCAGAACATACATTGATAACTAGAAAATAACTATTATGGATGATAAAGAACGAGTATATAGTTCCAACACACAATGGTGAAAATTAAAGATTGCGACAAATAAGGCTTTATTATGTTTGATTGGTAAATATGGAAAGGAAGGCAGTGCATATTTTTGATATTAATGACAACAAATATTAATTTGACATTCCTTTCGAAAAATAATCAAAGTGATACTTACATCTAGAAAAGCAGCATTGATGTAATTTGTGCTACCTTCTCCGCCGTCTGTCATGAGATATGGCCTGGTGCTGTCCCCTGCAATTGACCACAAGTTGTCTAATTTGGTTTTTCTATAAAGACACTTAATAAGGGATTCAATGTGTGGTGAAGAGGTTTTCAACAAGTGGTTTAATGCCAACCGGGCCTGGTTCTTGATAATTTTACCGAGACGAAGTCGAGGTAAACTGTCAAGAACCAGGCCTCGGCGGGTTTAAACCACTAGTTGAAAACCGATTCAACACACTTTGATTCCCATTCATAAATACCTTTTCGGTCAAAAACATCAAAACTTGTTGGTCAAAAAGTTAAATAAATACAAAATTGATATTGTTCAATGATTTCTTTCAACACAACACCCCTCCAGCTATGAAATGGTAAAGCCCTCCGCCGCCCTCGGGTAAACAACTCCTTATAAGGGAATTCTGTGCGCGTCGCGCGTATCGCGTGATGTGGCACAACTGTCCCGGCCATTGCTCTCGACCAATAGGAATGAAGAAACTGTCTGAACAAGGTGCAAGGTCGCGTGTCACGCCCATGTTTCAACACTTTTTCTTGGTCATAAACAAAGGTTTATACACACCTACGTGACGCACTCTTTACCAATAGGAATAGCGAAACTGTCTGAGGTATTTATGAATACATTATATTGACTAGCTACTAAAAAAAAAAAAAAAAAAAAAAAAAACATTGTTGATGTTGTTTTGAATGTTGACCTACTTGGAATGCAATCCTCAAATCTGTTCTTGTCTGCGTTGTCAGGCTGCCTCCCACCACAGCATTGGTCGTCACTCATTGATGCAGTGAAAGTTTCCAGCATCTATCAAGGCAAACAACTCACAACTATAACTTACAGTTATAAACCACAAGGAAAGCGGATTTGATCATTAATTAAAACATGGATTCTGTACATGTTATAGTCTAGGGTTTCAGTTGTCAACAGAAACAATTGACTTCCCAGTCTATGTGGATGCTGCAAAGGATGGCATACACTTAAAGTAGATGCCTCCTTGCACTAAGCTGTTGTGAAACCAATGCATAAAAGACAAGAGTGGCTGTTTCAATATCAATGTCCAACTCTTAATGAAATAAGAATACCAAATCAACAATATTAGACTACATTACTAAAGTGTCCTTCAAAACCTGAACTACTTGTAAAAAAGTGAAACTTGAAGGAGCATAATGTGTGTTGTGTTTGGCATACGTAGCATATGTGTTTGTTATATAAAATAACTAAAATATACAAACTTTAAATTGGTCCTTGATGCCGTCAGTTCCGGTTTTCTTATCACGCTTTTTTAGCTTGGTAAGATCTTGCTGGAATCGATCCACTGAGATGGCGGTGTTCTCGGACAGACTGGACTCCAATAAAGCCTCGTAGATAAACTTAAATTGGTCCTTGGAAATTAAGAAATAAACTGAATATTTCAAGGTTGTGTTATTGAAAAGAAAAAAAGTTGAATGCAGTTAACCGTGCCTTAAAGGCAGTGGACACTATTGGTAAATAATCAAAATAATTATCAGCATAAAACCTTACATGATCACGAGTAATGGGGAGAGGTTGATAGTATAAAACATTGTGAGAAACGGCTCCCTCTGAAGTGACATAGTTTTCGAGAAAGAAGTAATTTTCCACGAATTTGATTTCGATACATCAAATTTAGAACTTGGGGTCTCGAAATCAACTATCTAAACGCACACAACTTCGTGTGACAAGGGTTATTTTTCTATCATTATTATCTCGCAACTTCGATGACGGATTGAGCTCAAATTTTCACGGGTTTGTTATTTTATGCATATGTTGAGATACACCAACTGTGAAGGCTAGTCTTTGACAATTACCAATAGTGTCCTCTCCCTTTAAGGGATAACAAACAGATAAAAATGAGTAATTGATTTGATAAGGAACTGGAACAGATATTTCTCAGATACAAGATTTATCTTGATCTGATTCTGTATTAAAACTCTGAGAAACATTGTTGGATAGCTTGATAAAGTATTATGCTCAACTAAACCGTTGGAAGTGAATACAAAACATGTATAGCATTTTTCAATGGACATTGACATCGATCTTGAACGTCATTAAGTTATAGTATATCCTTTCTTACTATTGTCTGCACCATCAAGTAGCGCTTGTCTCTCATCTCGCGAACAAAGTTGAGTACATCAACCTGTCCTTCAGCCCGGGCCTGTTCCAACATGGCGTCCAGGGCAATATACGTCCCTGTACGACCAACTCCAGCACTGTAAACAAACCAAAGACGCAGTTTCACAACCGAATGGCGTCTCAGAACGCTTTCAACATGGTCATTATAACCCCTGTGCCGTCGATTTCACAAAACTCTTCCTTACTTAAGACTAATCTTAGGACTTAGGACGAGTCACAACCCTGCACTGTGTAGCATGCAGACCTTAACATCCTTAGTTAGGAAGAGTTACTCGTCCTAACTCGAGATAAGACGAGTCCGTACTCTTTGTGAAATTGACAGCTGGTCACTGGGCATAAATTGCGCTACTCGGCTAACAAACGCACGAACCATCTCTGCCCTCACAGGTACCCATTTACCCCTGGGTGGAGAGATACAATTATAGTTAAGTGTCTTGCTCAGGGACACACACAGGTGCCACGACCGGGATTCGAAGCCCACACTCTGTTGAACAGAAGCGCCGGAGCTTGGATTCGGTGCTCTTATACCCGCTCCGCCACGACACCCTAACGAACACCCTAATATCAGAAAGTTATAATAAGTAACGAATAATATTACGAAATGGTTGCGTTTGTATTTACCTGCAGTGAACAACTATAGGACCTTTTGAGGTCACTTGAGTAGCTTGAAGTCGTCTGACAAACTCTAGAAGTGATGAAGACTCAGGTGGCTTCATATCGGGCCATGTGATGTAATGATACTGCAGAACCTCACGGTACTCGCCCTCGGGCTCGCTGCTCTGCACACACAAACCAAAACAACAATTAAAGACCGTGGACAAATTTGGTAATTGTCAAAAACCAGTCTTCTCACTTAGTGTATCTCAACATACGCATAAAATAACAAACCTATGAAAATTTGAGCTCAATCGGTTGTCGAAGTTGCGAGATATTAATGAAAGAAGAAAAAAAACCTGGTCACACAAATTTTGTGTGCTTTCAGATGCTTGATTTCAAAACCTCTAATTCTAAACTTGAGGTCTCGAAATCAAATTCGTGGAAAATTACTTCTTTCTCGAAAACTACTTCAATTCAGAGGAAGCTGTTTCTCACAATGTTTTATACTATCAACCTCTCCCTATTACTCGTAATCAAGAAAGGTATTATGATAATAATTATTTTGAGTAATTCAAATAGTGTCCACTGCCTTTAAAAAGCGTAGTGTTAAAACTGATAATTCCCTATGGCCCCATTTTGTTTGAAATAAATTACTATCACAAAGTGTTTTTTTTTCTTCAAAAAATTGTGTTTTCAAAATAAGAACACTCCCAACAGACTAAAACTGAGCACCTTCCTTTATAGTTGAGGGAACATCAAGTGAGCAATGAAGAACTTGGCCCGTGTTTTTTCCGGTTGGACTTCTCGTCTTAACTGAAGTGCAAAATTAGAAACACTACAAAACTCACACTTTGTTGTCGAATGCTTGGGTTTAAGATAAATACGTCTCAACTGTGAGTTATTTATGGCTGGGGAAAAAAACACTCATTATGAGTCCATCCTTTTGTTCCATCCCTGTTCACCTTTGCCACGTTGAAAGTCCTGATAACGAAGTTCAAAGTCTTCTCTTCGCTCACGTGGCGGACGAAAATCTCTCCATAATCGCAAGAGCCCTCATCCGGCCAGTACTGGACACACTTTTCCTATATGAACGGACATTGGTCAGAAATAATTCAAGACTTAAAGGAACACGTTGCCTTGGATCGGACGAGTTGGTCTATAATTGAGCGTCTGTAACTGTTTTTATTAAAAGCATATGGTTGGAAAGATGTTTTAAAAATAGAATACAATTATCCACACAAGTTTGCCTCAAAATTGCGTGGTTTTCCTTTTACTGCGCGAACTAACACGGTCGGCAATTTATGGGAGTCAAAAGTTTGACTCCCATAAATGGCCGACCGCGTTAGTCGACGAGGTAAAAGGAAAACCGTGCAATTTCGAGGTATGTTTGTGTTTGTGTGGATCATTGTATTCTACTTTTACAACATCTTTCTACCCAAACGCATTTTATAAAAAAAAAAACAGTTACAAACGCTTTTCAAAGACCAACTCGTCCGATCCAAGGCAACGTGTTCCTTTAACATCATAAAATGTGATATTTACACACGTGGAAATGATCAGTCCCACAACAATGAACGACGAACAACGAGGAAAATATTTGTGTAACAATTTAAATAAAAATAACAATTTACCCATTAAGACGTATAGCTAAACAGAAAATCACACTTTCCAATAATACAACTGATTTGTTTTAGTGTTCCAGTTCGGTTGCTTGTTTTTCATGTTCCGGATCGCTAGAATTGGCAGATTAATGTGTATTAATGTCAACGTTTTACAAGCAAATTCAGAAAACAATTAGGCCTAATTAGTTGAACTTACTGCAACCATGGTTCGTACTTGGATATACAGTTTTAAAATTAACGTTATCGCTAAGAAAACCCAACTATTTTGAAAACCAACGGTTTACCAAAGATTAGTAAAACAATGTGCTACTACCTTTCCCTTCTCTACTAAGTTGGTGAGCATGACAATTTTCCCCACTTGCTCCTGCCAGATCATACGCCACATGTCATTCACAGATGTCTGATTCGGACCTGTTGAAAAGATTGGTAAATAGTGGTAAAACGTTTGACGAGACCGAAGAATGTGTCAAAGTGGCGTTTAGATCATTAAACACATTTCTACGCACTTTACCCACTGTGTTTACACGTTTACCTCAACATGTTTGGGTTGTGCGTCTGTTTAGCGCGATAGATGTTGCGCCTGAAACATAATAAGCCTGTGACATGTTAAGCCTGTGACATGTTAAGCCTGTGACATGTTTACTTCATGCTTAGCCTATGTCTCGCTTGAAAGTGTTTAGGATGGCTGAAATGTTCAGAATGAATGATGCGTTTAGAGATAATATCAAAGAATACGCTTAGCTTTCAAGCAGTAATGTTGTCTGTTTTATTTCAGGATGATGTTTACGGTCAATTAATCAGTAGTATTCAGTTTTAAAGTACTGAATACTAGTCACTGATTGTCTGAGAAACAAATTGCAAGTTAAGGAGCCTTCTAAAACATTACTTTCAACTTACCTTGGCAAGCGATGTATTTTGCCTCATGTTTGTATCCCTTTCGAAAAAAATAAAAACAATGTAAACAACGATTAGCTTTGCAAGTTTTTAACACAAATAAATAATCGGCAATAACCCTACATTGTTCGATAACGAGAACAATAACGATAACAACGCAAAGAGAACGCATTATATTGGTTGAATTCATAGATATAGAACAGAATTTTAATTCTATACCTATGGTTGAATTAATTACTTCTCGCAGAACACGCGCCCGCTCAGTCAACCAATGGAGATCGTTATCGTTCTCGTTATCGCTGCAGTGGGACCAGGCCTTCATAATTGATCGAACGACATCTTACATCGATATAACTTGCATTGATGTAATCCGAATGTGGCAGTCCTTCAATAGTCTCCAACAGAACTCGTGAGTGATCGTCTACAAAAAAAAATTGTAAAAGTTATATTAAAAACATGTAGCAATTATAATATTAAAGCCGTATAGTGTGTAATCGTGTACGGGCAGCTGACATTGTAACTTACCTAATGCGAATAAACTTTGGGGGGGGGGTAACTCCTTATCGACGAACAAAAACACTTTTGTCTGCAGCTGAAATTGAACTTGCATTTTAAACCTTTAGCATTTCACTTATGAACACTCCTACTATACAGAGTATTCTGAAACAAAAGGGAATTGTCATTGTGCCTTTTTACAAATAACATTTGAGTGGAGTGTGAACAATGTTAATGTTTGGGTCACTGGCGCCATGTACTATAAGCTGTAGATTGACTATGTATTTGCTTGTGTAATATTAGGCGTTTCTATTGTCCAATGAGTAGGGAACAAGCCCGTCGAAAGAACAACAATGACGGACGAATAGATCCATTTTCTCACGCTTAACTGTCTTGATTTCAAGTCAGAGATGGATGTTTTGTCTGCATCACCCGTGTAGTACACCTCTGTATACACAGATAGGCTACACATGGCTTGGGTGATGACGTAGGGTCCTCTACTGGGTCTCCTTTTCCGTCTACCCACAATACCTCAGTTATTGTATGATGTTAGTTCAGAGGGCGCTATGTCAGGCAATGAAGGGGGCAGCTAACAGGCTTAAAGGCACTGTACCGTTTGGTAATTGTCAAAGACCAGTGTTCTCACTTGGTGTATCCCATCATAAGCTTGAAAATTTGGGCTCAATCGGTCATCGAAGTTGCGAGAAAATGATAAAAGAAAAAAATACCCTTGTTGGACGAATTTGTGTGCTTTCAGATAGAAATAAAAGACTTCTAGCTATAAGTTGTTTTATTATTCTAGTGAGAAATTACCTCTTTCTCAAAAAAACTATGTTACTTCAGAGGGAGTCGTTTCCCACAATGCTTTATACTATCAACAGCTCTCCAAATGCTCGTTACCAAGTCAGTTTTAAAGTAAATATTTGTTTTTAGTAATTAACAAACGTGTACCGTCCGTTTAACTCAAATACGGCACTCAGATTAACCGACAGTAACAGGATAGTAAAACAGATAGTAAGCAATAATATTCAAATTGAACCTTTGTGTACTTCAATATAAATAACTTACAGGCAGGGATATTGGTGTATCTGTTCTTTACTTTGTTCTCATGGATCAATGCAGTTGCATGGGGATGGGTAGGCATTACAGGAAGCGTCTGTTGGGAAAGAAAAGAAGAATACAAAAACATTGCAAACTTACAAAATACGGCGCTCGTATTGGTTGTGTCCTATAAATCCCACTGGGAAATAAGAACTTAACTTATTTGTATTATTAATTTGGCCTGGACTATCGCAGCAAATGGTTGCCAAGAATAACTTGGTTTATAACATAGTTGGTTATTGTTCAATGGCAGAACCGTAACAATTGTTGTTTTTTATTTTATTTATTGACTTAAAAGGGGGGGGGCAATATGAATTAGACTGGAGGGTTAGGGAACTTGGAGGTTTTTTTTTTTTTTTTTTTTTTTTTTTTTTTTTTTTTTTTTTTTTTTTTTTGGGGGGGGGGGCCAATGACTGACCCCCTCGTCTCTACTTAAGGCCATAATTCAATGGATAAACATTGATTCTGAAACGATCCCATTGTTATCTGTCACATATAAGGATAAAATAAGCACTTTTCTTCTCCAAATACCACCGAAATATTTACCTCGAAATCTTGCTGAAATCCATTGATCTTTCCAGACTTCCTGGTCTTAATGAACCTCGTCAACTCCGCCATTGCAACTGGTTCCGTGCGAGACACCGAAGCCGCCTTGGCATTTTTAGATTTGAGTTTTGGCTTCTTTTGGTTGTGTTTAGGACTCGCAGATGGACCAGGCTTAGATGTCTCCTCTGACAAAACATAGGTAGTTTGTGCCATAACTGTTGCGGATTGTGAGGTTGACTTCACCTCATCCTCACCGACAGTGTCATCATTGGATCTTGTGGACGACTCTGCTGGTGTTTTAACCTGATGCGTCGAAGGACGAACTTGAAGTTCGACTGAATCAAAACATGTAATTATGACCTTTTTGTTTCGTTATTTTCTAAACCTGCATGTATTCTACTGTATCACTAAAAGTAACTTCTTCTTGAACTATTTGAACATGCCCATGTTGGTTGAACATTTTAGTGTCAAATTCACTCAAGCAATCGTTGTGTTTTCTTTGTAAACAAGTTTGTATGTGATATCATTCGTATGGACTGTGAAAGAGGTAACCCTGTTTCAGCCCGAGGAGTAGGTGGCAACGACCTCTGAAAAATATACTTGTAGCCCACACCTTTGAAGTGGCCCTTCAGGCCTTGTGTGTCAGGCTACTTGCATACAAAATAAAAAAAATTAAAAATCATTACATGGTGTTACTGCAAACCTTTCTATATCGTATTTCCACCATTCAAAGTTTCAAATCCTACTTATTTAATGTTTATTGAACAAAGCATTGTTTTGCACAACAGGCGCAATAAAGAAGTCAAATTCAAACGAAACGCACTTGACACTGTCACTAAAGGGCTCACCTTGGATATTGGACGTCAAATCTGACTTCGTTTCCGCTTCTTGGCTCTTAGTTCTTGCTGTTCGCCGTTTCTTCCTTCAGGGATAACAATTAAAACAACGCACGTAAATGTATGTCAATTATTAAAGGCAGTGGACACTATTGGTAATTACTCAAAATAATCATTAGCACAAAACATTACTTGGTAACGAGTAATGGGGAGCTGTTGGTAGTATAACGCATTGTGAGAAACGGCTCCCTCTGAAGTAAAGTAATTTTCGAGAAAGAAGTAATTTTCCACGAATTTGATTTCGAGACCTCAGATTTAGAATTTGAGGTCTCGAAATCAAGCATCTGAAAGCACACAACTTCGTGTGACAAGGGTGTTTTTTTCTTGCATTATTATCTCGCAACTTCGACGACCGATTGAGCTCAAATGTTCACAGGTTTGTTATTTTATACATATGTTGAGATACACCAAGTGAGAAGTCTTTGACAATTATTTACCATTAGTGTCCAGTGTCTTTAAGAAGGAAAAATGACTTTATCTCTTTTGGAAAAATAAACAAATTCATATTGAGACAAGAACATTTTTACTGACTGAAAGTGTCTATTGAAAAACTGTTTGTACTTGTCTAAAGACTGGAGGGTTCCTAACTTTGCTCTTAATTTTGATCCCCAAGAAGAAACTTACGTTAACAAAAGAACCAGCAAGATAAGAACAATCAGAAATGACATGCTGAAGATGATGCCGACCACCAGGACACTGCTGCCGGGCTCAATATAATCAGAATAATCTCCGTCAACTAAAAATAAAATAATAATAATAATAATACCTTTAGATGAAAGTCTACTACATCTGTCTTTTCAAAGAAGCAAACCAAGTTTTACTTTTATTGTCGCATTGTAAAAAATAACAAAACAAAATTCAATATTAAAGCCTCAAGGGTTTTTCCAGCTGAAAAAAATTGTATGTTTTCTTTGTTCTCATTGATGTTTTTTTCCTTCATTTTTAATAAAAACAAAGTACAACTAACCCTGCTCTGCGAGAAATCGTTTTAAATCAAGTTATTTAGGCCAGCTGTAATTTCTGGTTCGGTCTTGTTCCCCTTTTCAAATAATTATTTTGTGTATGATAGTTAAAGGAGACCACATGCTTGCTCTATAAGCCCGGCCCATTTCAACTCACATAAAAGTGTTAAGTTGTTGAATAGCACCGACCATATCAAACCAAGAAACATTGTAGAGGCTATAAAGCTTGACTATAGGGTGATTCGGTTAAAGGCAGTGGACACTATTGGTAATTACTTAAAATAGTTTTTAGCATAAAACCTTACTTGGTAACGAGTAATGGGGAGCCGTTCATAGTGTAAAACATTGTGAGAAACAGCTCCCTCTGAAGTGACGTAGTTGTCGAGAAAGATGTAATTTTCCAAGAATTTGATTTCGAGACCTCAAGTTTAGAGTTTGAGGTCTCGAAATCAAGCATCTGAAAGCACATAAATTTGTGTGACAAGGGTGTTTTTTCTTTCATTATATTCTCGCAACTTCGACAATCAATTGAGATAAAAAAATTCACAGGTTTGTTATTTTATGCATATGTTAAGATACACTGAGTGAGAAGACTGGTATTTGACAATTACCAATAATGGTCTAGTGTCTTTAAGGATTATTGTGGAATAATCTTCTTCTTTTTTTCTTTTTTTCCTTTTTTTTTTTTTGGGGGGGGGGTGTTTCATGTTTTTTTTTTTACCGTTATAAAAAGTGGAATACATTACTATCAACAGTCTTCTAGTACAAAATTTAATTTTGCTCACCTTGAACCACTAACGGGTCAGAATTCCATTCTACATTTGCCATCTGTATGAAAGCAACGAGAATTTGTGAACGGAACAGCTAATATTTAAAAACAAATTACTAGATTTAACAATATTATTGTCACATAAATTATTGGGGAAAACACATCTGTACATATAGAACAACAAACATCAATCGTTTCGTTGTGCAATCAATAGAATCAACGAATCATATATTTAAATAAAAAAATACTTGTTCTCCAAAACGTACCGTTTCATTTATTCTGCTGACACCACCGACGTAGATCTCGTACACAGCGCCCTCTTGCAGAGGTGGGTTCCAGTACCTGCCGTAGGTTTTGTTGTCACCAACGACAAACTTTCCTGGGAGTCTTCCAGGTAATTCAGCAGCAACGTAAGCAGAGGGATTCTCGTCATGGTGCCGAAATTCAGGCACAGCTCGTTTGACAACTTTGCCCGTAGAAGCCCGAGTGTCTTTGATTTTCCTTACACCAATCTGGTAATGGCTATAAAATTGTCAAGGGTTTAAGTAATTGAAGAAATTCAACAATAGAAATTGTGAGTTTTCAGCTATTCCAACATCTTATTCTTCTTTTAACGTCATGGAATAATCAAACTGTTTTTATTGTGTGACAGAGAAATTACATGGTCTAGCAGAATACTAATTGAAAAAAAAAACGCGTTTGTCGCATTTATAAGATAAGCCTGTAAGATCGAGAGTATATGCCCAATGTGATAAGCCCTTTTTAGAAATGTATTTATAATGGTTGCTTATAACCTATCTTGATCCATGGCGTTTTACCTGACATATATGGACGAACTCTTGCTGAGCAGACCAATGGCTATTGATGAAACGGTTGACTCTTCCGCTATGAGAGTCGGCTTCTGCGGTGCTGGAAAATCTGAGGATTTTGTAAATTTTAAATGTTGTGTAATTTGCGCTTTGTGTATTAATTTATTTGTATGTATTTTAAATCCTTAGACATACACAACAGTTACAAGTTATACAGGGGCTGTCAAGGTTAAAACAAAAGAAAGTATACAAACTGTTATCAAAAGATGTGTAAAACCAGACCCCTGCCAACGATAAAAATATAATTATACAATATAAAAAGGAGATTGCACTGAAATGTGTACCTCGAATACAAGCAGTAATTAATTGACCTGCTGTTTTATTAAAATTTAAAGCACGCTAAACCACCAAAGTCCCGGGGAGATTGACAACTTTGAAATGTGAAATAAAATTAAAAGGCAGAACAGCGTACATGAGACAATCACATAGATTTGCGACTAAGTTTAAACTAAAGAATAGTGTTTGCTGACCTGTTGCCATTTTAGTGTAAACGTCTAATCTTTCCTTTTGTCCCTCGATGCCGGCGTGATTAACTGCCCAAATGTGCAGCTCGTATTGTGTCGAGGGTTCTAGATCAGCAATAACTGCTTCAAGGGAGGACAGGTCAACCACTTCTTGGACTGTGAAGGCTGAGTAGAGGTCAAACTTGAAGGTGGTGTCGTATGGTCTTGCCAGTACACGATGCTCAATCTGACGTTTAAAACAATCAAACAATTAACAAAATGTACACGTTACAGTTGGTACAGAGGGACAACAGTTTTTGTCTGCATTGGTTCATTTTTGTTTTTTGTTTTTTATGTTGCATGCTTCAATTATTGTTTTCGTCTCTTTTAATTTTTTCCCTCGAAATAATAATTTTGGTCCGTAAAAATTGCATTTCGTTTCCACGAACTAGTATACCCTTTTTTTGTTCGTTCCCCGAAAAAACATTCCTCCGGAACTTTTTTCTGAGAGGATCAATTGTTATTTCAATTGATAAATACTAAATAATATATCGGGCTCCTTACCTAGCTTGATCTGATTTTAGACAAGCTAAAAGGAAACTCAAAAGCATATGAATGTTTATAATGCACAGTCGTGCCACACTGTAATTATGGAACGGAATAGTGTTGAAATAATTGAATTTAACTTACAGTATAGTTCTGGATCCGTCCGTACGGAAACTGCGGTTCATTCCATTGCAACGTGATTCGTTTTTGACCAACATGACTTGCAACAAGAGAGACGGGTTTACTCGGCTCTTATGGTAGGACGGGAGAAAAATTCACAAATTACAAACTAAATATACATGTATTTGAAAGAAAAACAACCTAAACACGAAAGTGAATTTGTGGGCTTTTTTAAAACATAAAAACTTAAACTTGTGGTTAATTGATTGGTCTGTCAACGTATAATAAGGGAATAAAAACGTTGTGATGTTTTTGGACCGAAAATGTATTTATCGATTGGGAATAAATATGTGCTTGGCCGGTTTTAAACACTGTTTAATACCGGGTACAGTCTGGATGCGATAATTACCCGAGCCGGAGGCGAGGGTAATTATCGCATCAGGATTGCAACCGGTTTTAAACAGAGTGCTTAATACTGGCCAAGCACATATTTATTCTCAATCGATAAATACATTTTCGGTCCAAAAACATCACAACGTTTTGGTCCAAAAGTAAAACAAACGCAACAATTAAAATTGTTCTGATTTCTTTCAACAAAACACCCCTCCTGCTATGAAATGGTAAGGCCCTCTGGTAAACAACTCCTTATAAGGAGATTGGCCTGCGCGTCGCGCGTATCGCGTGATGTGACACAGGTGTTCCAGCCGTTGCTCTCGACCAATAGGAAAAAGCACAGGTGCAAGCTCGCGTGCCACGCGCCCATGTTTAAACAATTTTACTGGTGTTATATCATCGGTTTAAACACCCCTACGTGATGCCCTCTTGACCATTCAGAATGGATAAACTGTCATAGGTATTTATGAATGCTGGTTTAGAGACCAAATTATTATAATGTCAATAAAAATTAGACCAGATGAGCTGATCACGAAGCATACTGATTGAGTAAATTTGTCAGGTTATTTTCACAAGACCATTAAAACCTTGAATGTTTAGCAAGGCAGCAGCGGGTCCAACAGCATCTTAGGCCGCATCCCTCACAAAGAGGACAGCAAGGAAATTGAAATCTCCAAAAGCCACCTGATGGCTATCTTTAGAGATTAAAATGTATCGACCTACAGTTAATCATTTCAAATCAACGGCAGCAGGGGGACTTCAGACGTAACAGTTTTTGTTTTCATCTGAGAAGAAAATGAAATTTCAAACTCAAAACCAGTAAGATAATAATGGTTATTATTATTCGGGTATATTTTTTGTGTAATTTTTTTTTTTTTTTTTAAATTTTGGGAATCGGCATCGACCACCATGTAAACAATTCAACACTACCATTTGATCGTCTGATTGGATCATCAAAGAATTTTAATTGAAACTTACTTCCTTCGAGTGTCCTATTCACAGCTGAAGCAAATGGACCAGAACCGAACTGATTCACTGCAGATACTGACAGGTTATAATCCGTGAATGGTACGAGGCCTGTAAACGTCTCAGTTGTACAAGAGATGTTCCGTGTCGATACGCTACCGTCTGCAGTATTAACGATACTTAATTGATAAGTCGTTACGTTGCCGTTGCGCTGTCCGCAAGGTGGTTGGTTCCATGAGAATGTCATGGTGTTGTTTGTAACAGAGGTAGCTTTCAGATCAATGGGTGGACCACTTGGTTCTGAAATATTGAAAATAAATTATAATCATTCAAATGGATGGCGTTTCAATATGCGCAAGGTACTTGGGATTGAGCAAAGTGTTAGGGCTGAGCCGTCTGTTGTGACGATATCATTAGATGTAAGATTCGTTTTAACAGCCTTGGTTCGAATCCCAATCACAGCACAAGTGCTTTTCGGTATGGTTCCTATAGCCAAGTTTTTTCTAAACAACCCAAAGTAAATGGGCAGTTGTGGGGGTAGAAACTGACAGTGTCCGGGCATCGGTGGTCAGTTAGCTGACGAGGCTTCATCTGTGTTTTGGGGATAAATTTTGCCAGATATAGGCCTACAGGCAAGACGGAATCAAGTTTTAAACTATTGCCTCAGTTTATAATATCCTTAAATAGAAGTACTTTAAGCATCTAAAGTTCTAGTCACAGCTATATCGAAGTTGCATCTTTAGTTTTTGGTAAGCTTTGAGTCCAAATTTAAATTGGATAAGATGGACCAATTTTAACAACAAATTTAAATACTTTAGACATCTGAAGTTCTGATTACGGCTGTAACAAAATTGCAATGTTTTGTTGGCAAGCTTTGAGTCAAATTTTAAATTTGAAAAGAAAGTATTTCATGATACTACAGGCATATACCCTGATCTAATATTATGAACGCAAACCTGAACCGGATGTAGTGACCTCAATTGAAGTTTCGTTTGCTAACCCCAAATCGTTGCTTGCTCGAACGTGAAACCGGTAAGTAGAATGTGGATATAGCTCGGTGATTGTTGTTGGTGACATTTCCGTTTCCTTTTGAGTAAGTTTGGATGTTTCATTACACTGATCCCTTTGTATACAAGGAGAAATATCATCGAAAGTTGTGTGTTTGTTCTAACAACATTACATCTAATTTGCGAAAATTGACTCTTTTTTAAAAAGGCTTATAAAGCCATTGGACACTATTGTCAAAGACCAGTCTTCTCACTTGGTGTATCTCAACATATATGCACAAAATAACAAACCTGTGAAAATTTGAGCTCAATCGGTCGTCGAAGTAGCGAGATAGTAATTAAAGAAAGAAAACACCCTTGTCACACGAAGTTGTGTGCTTTCAGATGTTTGATTTCGAAACCTCAAACTCTAAATCTGAGGTCTCGAAATCAAATTCTTGGGAAATTACTTCTTTCTCGAAAACTACGTTACTTCAGAGTGAGCCGTTTCTCACAATGTGTTATACTACCAACAGCTCCCCATTATACGCATTCCCAAGTAAGGTTTTATGCTAATAATTATTTTGAGTTACCAATAGTGTCCACCGCATATAATAATTAAAAAGGTCAATATACTCACAAGTTTAAGAGTTCAATGTCTATTGCGTAATCATTAGCACAGCGGTTGGTGTCATTTGGTAGTTGCCATGTAATGTTTATTTTAGTGGCTGATAAATGGACCGCTTGTAGCATAGTCACACTCCCTGGTGCTGTAAAAAAAATAAATCTAAAGTTATTAATATTTCTTGCCAAAACACTTTTTGGTTGGCTTTTAAGAGATTTTGGATCTATGCCAGAGAAAATGTTGTTTGGTTAATAGCAAAATTCCAAACTCAATATTCGTGTACATTGTCAAATAAATTCGACAGAATTTGGGGCTCATTGGCTTTATATAATTATTGTATCTATAGAGCCACATAAATGAAAGATAATCCCCATTATTTTTAAGAGAACTTCTTCTCTTTTGTCCCGCTACACTTCTTACCAATTTTAGATGTACGTTGGTTGATCATTTCCGTCCACATCGAACTAACGGTTTTAGAAGTAAATGCTTTTACACTGAATGAGTAGGAGGTGCACGGTGATAAACCCAAGAACGAAATATTGGTATAGGGGGTGAAGTTCGTGCTCATTACGTTTCCATCATCTCGTTTAAAGTTGTACTGATATCTCGAAGCATATGAGACAGGATCCCAGAAAAACGTTAGACTTGAATCAGTTGCGTTTGCTCCGATGTTGTTCACAGGACCAGCTGATGGTTGATAAATAAAAAATAAACCAAACCATACTCTATGAAAATGTATGGATTGTTGAAATAATAATGATAAGTGACACTCTAGCGCAGGTTATTAGAAAATGATGATGTAACTACAAGTACAGTCTTGGCAACAATCTACAATATGCAAATAGAGTTTTCCAAACAGAGTTAACAAAACCAACAGTTTTTTTAGTTGTGATTTGAAATTGTTGAGGGAGCTTTCCTGCCGAAGGCTTTAAGGAGGGAGCGAGTTCCAAGGGTCCAAATCCTTAGACATACACAATAGTTACAAGTTATACAGGGGCTGTCAAGGTTAAACCAAAAGAAATTATAAAAAACTGTCCTCAAAAGATGTAAAACCAGACCCCTGCCAACCATAAAAATATAATTATACAATATAAAAAGGAGATTGCACTGAAATGTGTACCTCGAATACAACAGTAATTAATCGACCTGCTGTTTTATTCAAATTTAAAGCACGCTAAACCACCAAAATCCCGGGGAGATTGACAACTTTGAGATGTGAAATAAAATTAAAAGGCAGAACAGCGTACATGAGACAATCACATAGATTTGCGACTAAGTTTAAACTAAAGAATAGTGTTTGCTAACCTGTTGCCGTTTTAGTGTAAACGTCCAATCTTTCCTTTTGTCCCTCGATGCCGGCGTGATTAACTGCCCAAATGTGCAGCTCGTATTGTGTCGAGGGTTCTAGATCAGCAATAACTGCTTCAAGGGAGGACAGGTCAACCACTCCTTGGACTGTGAAGGCTGAGTAGAGGTCAAACTTGAAGGTGGTGTCGTATGGTCTTGCCAGTACACGATGCTCAATCTGACGTTTAAAACAATCCAACAATTAACAAAATGTACACGTTACAGTCGGTACAGAGGGACAACAGTTTTTGTCTGCATTGGTTCATTTTTGTTTTTTTTGTTTTTTATGTTTCATGCTTCAATTATTGTTTTCGTCTCTTTTAATTTTTTCCCTCGAAATAATAATTTTGGTCCGTAAAAATTGCATTTCGTTTCCACAAACTAGTATACCCTTTTTTTGCTCGTTCCCCGAAAAAAACATTCCTACGGAACTTTTTTCTGAGAGGATCAATTGTTATTTCAATTGATGAATAATAAATAATATATCGGGCTCCTTACCTAGCTTGATCTGATTTCGGACAAGCTAAAAGGAAACTCAAAAGCATATGAATGTTTATAATGCACAGTCGTGCCACACTGTAGTTATGGAACGAAATAGTGTTGAAATAATTGAATTTAACTTACAGTATAGTTCTGGATCCGTCCGTTCGGAAACTGCGGTTCATTCCATTGCAACGTGATTCGTTTTTGACCAACGTGACTTGCAACAAGAGAGACGGGTTTACTCGGCTCTTACGGTAGGACGGGAGAAAAATTCACAAATTACAAATTAAATATACATGTACTTGAAATAAAAACAACCTAAACACGAAAGTGAGTTTGTGGGTTTTTTTTTTTAACATAAAAACTTAAACTTGTGGTTAATTGATTGGTCTGTCAACGTATAATAAGGGAATAAAAATGTGCTTGGCCGGTTCTAAACACTCTGTTTAATACCGGGTACAGTCTGAATGCGATAATTACCCAAGTCGGAGGCGAGGGTAATTATCGCATCAGGACTGCAACCGGTTTTAAACAGAGTGTTTAATACTGGCCAAGCACATATTTATTCACATTCGATAAATACATTTTCGGTCCAAATACATCACAACGTTTTGGTCCAAAAGTAAAACAAACGCAACAATTATAATTGTTCTGATTTCTTTCAACAAAACACCCCTCCTGCTATGAAATGGTAAGGCCCTCTGGTAAACAACTCCTTATAAGGAGATTGGCCTGCGCGTCGCGCGTATCGCGTGATGTGACACAGGTGTTCCAGCCGTTGCTCTCGACCAATAGGAATGAATAAACTGTCTTATAAGCACAGGTGCAAGCTCGCGTGCCACGCGCCCATGTTTAAACACTTTTACTGGTGTTATATCATCGGTTTAAACACCCCTACGTGATGCCCTCTTGACCATTCAGAGTGGATAAACTGTCATAGGTATTTATGAATGCTGGTTTAAAGACCAAATTATTATAATGTCAATACAAATTAGACCAGATGAGCTGAATACGAAGTATACTGATTGAGTAAACTTGTCAGGTTATTTTCACAAGACCATTAAATCCTTGAATGTTTAGCAAGGCAGCAGCATGTCCAACAGCATCTTAGGCCGCATCCCTCACAAAGAGGACAGCAAGGAAATTGAAACCTCCAAAAGCCACCTGATGGCTATCTTTAGAGATTAAAATGTATCGACCTACAGTTAATCATTTCAAATCAACGGCAGCAGGGGGACGTAACCGTTTTTGTTTTCATCTAAGAAGAAATTGAAATTTCAAACTCAAAGCCAGTATGATAATAACGGTTATTATTATTCGGGTATATCTTTTGTATCAATTTTTTTTTTTTTTTTTTTCAATTTTGGGAATCGGCATCGACCACCATGTAAACATTTCAACACTACCATTTGATCGTCTGATTGGATCATCAAAGAATTTTAATTGAAACTTACTTCCTTCAAGTGTTCTATTCACAGCTGAAGCAAATGGACCAGAACCGAACTGGTTCACTGCAGATACTGACAGGTTATAATCCGTGAATGGTACGAGGCCTGTAAACGTCTCGGTTGTACGAGAGATGTTCCGTGTCGATACGCTACCGTCTGCAGTATTAACGATACTTAATTGATAAGTCGTTACGTTGCCGTTGCGCTGTCCGCAAGGTGGTTGGTTCCATGAGAAAGTCACGGTGTTGTTTGTAGCAGAGGTAGCTTTCAGATCAATGGGTGGACCACTTGGTTCTGAAATATTGAAAATAAATTATAATCATTCAAATGAATGGCGTTTCAATATTTGCAAGGTACTTGTGATTGAGCAAAGTGTTAGGGCTGAGCCGTCTGTTGTGACGAAATCATTAGATGTAAGATTCGTTTTAACAGCCTCGGTTCGAATCCCAATCACAGCACAAGTGCTTTTCGGTATTGTTCATATAGCCAAGTTTATTCTAAACCACCCAAAGTAAATGGGCAATTGTGGGGGTAGAAACTGACAGTGTCCGGGCATCGGTGGTCAGTTAGCTGACGAGGCTTCATCTGTGTTTTGGGGATAAAATTGGCCAGATATAGGCCTACAGGCAAACGGAATTAAGTGTTAAATTATTGCCTCAGTTTATAATATCCTTAAATCGAAGTACTTTAAGCATCTGAAGTTTTGGTCACATCGAAGTTGCATCTTTAGTTTTTGGTAAGCTTTGAGTCCAAATTTAAATTGGATAAGATGGACCAATTTTAACAACAAATTTAAATACTTTAGACATCTGAAGTTCTGATTACGGCTGTAACAAAATTGCAATGTTTTGTTTGCAAGCTTTGAGTCAAATTTTAAATTTGAAAGGAAAGTATTTCATGATACTACAGGCATATACCCTGATTTAATATTATGAACACAAACCTGAACCGGATGTAGTGACCTCAATCGATGTTTCATTTGCTAACCCCAAATCGTTGCTGGCTCGAACGTGAAACCGGTAAGTAGAATGTGGATATAGCTCGGTGATCGTTGTTGGTGACATCTCCGTTTCCTCTTGAGTAAGTTTGGATGTTTCATTACACTGATCCCTTTGTATACAAGGAGAAATATCATCGAAAGTTGTGTGTTTGTTCTAACGACATTACATCTAATTTGCGAAAATGAACTCTTTATAAAAAAGGCTTATAAAGACATTGGACACTATTGTCAAAGACCAGTCTTCTCACTTGGTGTATCTCAACATATGCACAAAACAACAAACCTGTGAAAATTTGAGCTCAATCGGTCGTCGAAGTAGCGAGATTATAATGAAAGAAGAAAACACCCTTGTCACACGAAGCTGTGTGCTTTCAGATGTTTGATTTCGAGACCTCAAATTCTAAATATGAGGTCTTGAAATCAAATTCGTGGGAAATTACTTCTTTCTCGAAAACTACGTTACTTCAGAGGGAGCCGTTTCTCACAATGTTTTATACTACCAACAGTTCCCCATTATACGCATTCCCAAGTAAGGTTTTATGCTAATAATTATTTTGAGTTACCAATAGTGTCCACCGCATATAATAATTAAAAAGGTCAATATACTCACAAGTTTAAGAGTTCAATGCCTATTGCGTAATCATCAGCACAGCGGTTGGTGTCATTTTGTAGTTGCCATGTAATGTTTATTTTAGTGGCTGATAAATGGACCGCTTGTAGCATAGTCACACTCCCTGGTGCTGTAAAAAATAAATCTAAAGTTATTAATATTTCTTGCCAAAAAACTTTTTGGTTGGCTTTTAAGAGATTTTGGATCTATGCCAGAGAAAATGTTGTTTGGTTAATAGCAAAATTCCAAACTCAATATTCGTGTACAATGTCAAATAAATTCGACAGAAATTGGGGCTCATTGGCTTTATATAATCATTGTATCTATAGAGCCACAGAAATGAAAGATAATCCCCATAATTTTTAAGAGAACTTCTTCTCTTTTGTCCCGCTACACTTCTTACCAATTTTAGATGTACGTTGGTTGATCATTTTCGTCCACGTCGAACTAACAGTTTTAGAAGTGAATGCCTTTACACTGAATGAGTAGGAGGTGCACGGTGATAAACCCAAGAACGAAATATTGGTATAGGGGGTGAAGTTCGTGCTCATTTCGTTTCCATCATCTCGTTTAAAGTTGTACTGATATCTCGAAGCATCTGAGACAGGATCCCAGAAAAACGTTAGACTTGAATCAGTTGCGTTTGCTTCGATGTTGTTCACAGGACCAGCTGATGGTTGATAAGTAAAAAATAAACCAAACCATACTCTATGAAAATGTATGGACTGTTGAAATAATAATGATAAGTGACACTCTAGCGCAGGTTATTAGAAAATGATGATGTAACTACAAGTACAGTCTTGGCAACAATCTACAATATGCAAATAGAGTTTTCCAAACAGAGTTAATCGTTGACAAAACCGACAGTTTTTGTAGTTGTGATTTGAGCATGTTGAGGGAGCTTTCCTGCCGAAGGCTTTAAGGAGGGAGCGAGTTCCAAGGGCGTGGCCCTGAAAGAGAAAAGGATCGCTGTCGTGTGGGTTGTTACGGCTGTATGATGTTAAATTTACCTCGCTCTGATCTAATGTGCTAGCAAACCCAACATACTGAAGAATGACGTGGGAACAACAAAAACTGCAAAGAGGATTCTAAGATGCATTATGAAACTTTGTCAAATGTTGTGTCAAGTATTGCGCAGTTTTTAATCCCATAATTACTTGAAAATTAAAGAAAATACATGAGTGGGAACAAGGATCCGGTTAGGTTGATTTTCTTGGCAACACAACAGTTGCTGATAAAGCTGAATACATTACAACTCACCTTTGTTTCCAATAGTCACAATGACAGAGACAACTCCACCAACCCCAGCTGAATTGGTTGATGTTACATTTACCCTGTACGTAGAATTCTCCTTCAGTCCATCGATTGTTATTGCAGTGTCGTTTGTATTTAATGACCTTGCTAACTCAAAGTCGTTTTGACCATGACTGTGCTCATCGGGTTTGATAAGTTCATAGGTCAACAGGTAGCCAGTAGCATTGCATGGATTGGCCGGATTGGTACCAGGGGCAGTCCATGACATCGTCAGATTATCAGACTCGATCTGGTTGGTTAGATTGGCAACAGCATCCGGGCCTGTAATTATATTCAATAGGATGCTATTGTTTCCTATATTGATGTTGATGTACATTTTTCAGGAGAATAATTCATGTTAAGCTCTTTTGGCTTCCATATTTTTACGTGAAAATGTTACAACTCTTTGTATTATCGCAAGTATTAAGCGCCGAAGTTTGATGACATGTACGGAACCAATTTTGACATGATTGTAAGCCAAGAGGAACACCCTCATTTTATAATGGCTTTTTTAATTGTGTTTCAGTTGAGTATAAGGTATATTATTTCCCGATGTGAAATCATCATAATCCATTCCTTGTGTTGTATGTGAGCCCTTGTAAAGTAAACGCTCGCCCATTATGGCTTACCGTCACAATCACCGAAACGAAGCGAATCAAGCAAAGTAAAACGAGTCGTTATATAGTTACCCTTTGGTGAAGTCGCAAAGAAGAGTTCAAAACTGTAAGGCCCAGTTCTATTACGTAGTTCAGCAGCAACTTTAAACGAGTAGCTCGTGCAGGGAGACAATGTGAGATTAACACTGGTGGCACCCTCGACTTTCACTAGGTCTTCGAAGTTATCGTCAGTCCCAGGTTTCGCTATCCTCAGAGTATAGTTCTCAATGTTAAAATCACTGCTATCGCAAGATACTTTCTGCCAGTAGATATTGGGATTAGTAAGTGTGACATCCTCGTTTGAGTAGCTGCCGATCTCCTGAGGTTCGAAACTGCACTCTGAAAAAAGATAAAGGGTGAATCTCGGATTGATCGATCAAACAGTTGTAGGAATTGGCATTGCTAAATTAATGTAAAAAGAAGAGAGTCAATCCTTTTTAGGAGTTTTTCACTGACTTCTTTGTTCAGCAGAGTGTGGGTTCACATGATTCTCCGTCGGGACACCAATATTTCTGCCTTTTTGTGGGTGGGATGTAAATCCATTGGTCCTGTGTGTTATGTATATGCACATTAAAGAACCCAGTGCAATTATCGAAACGAGAAAAGGTTTAGTCACTGCGTTTCTGATTTTACATTAAAGCACACTGTTAACCATTACATGGTGATATAAAGGAATAAATATCCTACTCTAGAAGTGTAGCTCCATATTACTTTAGAGGAAAATGTTGACATCGAAGAGCCTAAAGCGTGACTTTAGGCCAAAAATAAGAGGCAACCATTATAACTATTTTGTATTAACTTAAATATAAAATGCCTTGGCAATAAGTCCCAATGAATTCAGGTGCACATCCATCCGGACATGCACCTGTTACTGTATCACAGGAACCACCGTCAGCGCAGTGACAAGTCTGATTGCAGTTAACACCAAACGTCCCTGCAGCACAGATAGCTGTACAAAGAACAATAGTTTCTCACACGATGGCAAAACTAAAAAAATATTGATATTGTTGTATTGTGTAGCAATTTATTATGTTATAATCCATTCATAACTTGGCTTTTTGTTTCACTGTATCCTGCCATGATGCACAGCTGACATTGCATTGACCTGCTGTTATAATACAATACAGCAATGTGACACTTCTGTTCACATTTAGCTCTGTTCACACACTTTAAGACACGGGACACTACTGGTAATTGTCATAGACCAGTCTTCTCACTTAGTGTATCTCAACATTCACAAAATAACAAACCTGTGAAGATTTAAACTCAATTGGTCGTCGAAGTTGCGAGATAATATTGACAAAAAACACCCTTGTCACGCGAAGTTTTGTGCTTTCAGATACTTGAATCCGAGACGTCAAAATTCAAATTCTGAGGTCTCGAAATCAAATTCAAATATTTTAGTGAGAAATTCTCGAAAACGACGTTCTTTCAGAGGGAGCCGTTTCTCACAATGTTTTATACTATCAACCGCTCTCCATTGTTCGTTACCAAGTAAGTGTTTATGCCAACAATTATTTTGAGTAATTACCATTAGTGTCCAGCGCCTTTAAAGCCATTATACACTTTCGGTACAGAAAGAAAAACAAAAGTTCACAGATTTACAAATAATTTATAGGGTTTACAGAAGGTAATGGTGAAAGACTTCTCTTGAAATATTATTCCATTAAATGCTTTACTTTTTGAGAAAACATAAACACAATATCAATTCTCGATAGCGAGAATTACGGATTTATAGTAAACACATGTCATGACACGGCGAAACGCGCGGAAACAAGAGTGGGTTTTCCCGTTATTTTCTCCCGACTCCGATGACCGATTCGGCCTAAATTTTCACAGGTTTGTTATTTTATATATAAGTTGTGATACACGAAGTGTAAGACTTGGAAAATACTGTTTACCGAAAGTGTATAATGGCTTAAAGGGAAACTGCGTAAAATAACGGATTATTACAGCTCGTATTCATCATCATACCAATAAACATAAAAATAAAAACAAGTGTCCACTGCTTGAATATATCTCAATCTATCAAGTCATCGATGCTGTAAACATATGAAGCAAATTTTAAAAAGTTTTGAAGTTTGTAAAAAATCTCTATAATATAAAAAAATATAAAAACTCTTGCAAAGAACGAATCAATTCAGTATTTTCCCAAATCATCTTAGATTTCGTGTAAATAAATATGATTTTACTATTGCTACAATTGATAACAAGATGATAATATTATACCTTCTCGATTCTCGGCAGCACAACCGTGACCCTGCAGATCTGCAAAACAAAACAACAAACCTCTCCGAAGTCAATACATAATGCAGGGGTAAGAAATACGTATATTCCTTCGAACGAAAAAATATTTCGATGGAACTATAATTTAGCAATACATGATACTTGATATGCCGAGTAGTTGATATTATGCCAACAAAGGCAAAAAAGAAAAACATAAAAAAAAAAAGTACAGCATTAAACGAAAAAAAAAATGAATTACAATTAAAATGAACTGCAATGGAGTACACATTACATAAGCAGAACTTTTAGCAACAATCTTTCTCATGTTTAAAATTGCACAGTTAGACTACAGTTGAAATTAAAGGTAGTGGACACTATTGGTAATTGTCAAAGACCAGTCTTCTCACTTGCTGTATCTCAACTTATGCATAAAAGAACAAACCTGTGAACATTTGCGTTCAATTGGTCATCGCAGTTGCGAGATAATAATGACAGCAAAAAACACCCTTGTCACACGAAGTTGTGTGCTTTCAGATACTTGATTTCGAGATAGACCTCAAGTTATAAATCTGACGTCAAATCAAATCAAATTCGTGGAAAATTACTTCTTTCTCGAAAACTACGTCACTTCAGAGGGAGCCGTTTCTCACAATGTTTTATACAATCAACAGCTCCCCATGACTCGTTACCAAGTAATGTTTTGTGCTGATAATTAGTTTGAGTAATTACCAATAGTGTCCACTGCCTTCAAGTGAAAGTCTGTAAACCAATAGATTTAGACTTTTGAAGATTTAGACTTTAGATTCAAATGTGCCATTTTGTTTTTAATATTAATAATAATAATCCCTACCTTGAAGAACTCCATAAAGTACGACGAGCAGCATGAAGCTGAGATGAACCTGGTTTGCCATGATTGCCAGTCAAAATGGAACAACTGCTTGGTCGTCCCACTATTTAAAGAAGGCCTCAAACAACCAAAGTGAAACAAGGAACATATTTTTTAATACGCAATCATTTATTTTCCCATACTTTTTCCTGTTTTACCTATTTTTTTTAAACAAGATTAAGAAGCGAAAGAAAAACAGTCGTGTCCTATTTGGATATAAATTTTGATTTTGTAATTGCTTCACTTCTCTATATTCACTTTTAGTTCCCTTTTGTTTCAATCTCAAAGCGCATAGAGACTTCCCTGTGATTGTGATATGCGCTAAATACAAGAATGGTTCAATTAAGGTTTACCATAATTCAATGCTACGTGCTGTTTGCGCTGTGGTTGAATTAAATTAAACAATGAAGCTCCTAAAGGGACAGTAACACAAATATTGAAAGGTATTGAAAAACAAATACTTACATTATTTTGCTGCCAGCTAGTAGGAACAACTGCTTGGTCTTCCAAGTGTTTAAATTGATGCAAAATATTTAAAGTGAAACAAGGAAATTCGTTTTTTTCCTCATACTTTTTCCCTGGGTACTTGCTCATTAATTGATATATACTAAGATAAAGAAGTGCAACCGGAGCAGTTGTGTCTGCTACACAGTTAAATTAATTTGACATTGGGTAGCTAGTAAGGCTATACTCTGACTTTTATCACGATTAAGGTATGTAACAATAGAGCAGGTTCGAATGCCTACATTAATTAGTCGACTACTGACCAGACGTCCACGCACAGTGACGCACTCACTCGAACAACTCGTATTGAAGTTTAGTCAACCATCGGTACAACGGTATTCAACACGCCATTGCCTTTTCGCTTGAGTGTCACTGGTTCCCCTCTGCACTTTACACATGCTAGTATGGAACAGGTTATCGGGACCAAGAAAGAAACCATGGTCATGCGACTGGTTATGGTCCATATAGTGGTCAACCAATGATCAACCAGCCTGGCTTCGAGTCAAAGTTAGACATGGTGCACACGTGAACTTGTTCATAATTTCGTATTCGCGCTGCCGACGTATTAATTAAGATCACGTATATAACAACAAAGTGGTAAATCAGATCACGGCAAATGTAAAACAAAGTTTGGTTATGTGTAAAAGGGATATGCCGACTTTTTTTGGGATTTTTCGGCAACAAGATAGACCCAGTAGAACTTGAAACTTTTCATGGTGGAAATTCGATATGGAAAGGTTTGCGGTAATACCATGTTATGACTAGCTGTAATGAGTTGAGGTGGTTCTGAAAAGAACCGCTGGTTTCAACTCGACGTTTCGATCAGTATGCTCTGATCGTCTTCTGGAGAAAACAGACCCAAACATGACTTTGAAGATTTCCTTAGAATAGGTAAGTTTATAAAAACAAACATATCATTTTTATTTTGGGAACATCTTTTCTAAAAGAGTTAGATCACGTGATTTATCCGAACCAATTTTTGATCGGCATTTAAAGTGAAACAATGAACTTGCTGGTCTCATTTTGATAATTTAGATTAGAAAGTGAAAGAAAATAGTTTTGTTCTTCATGGATGGAGTTTTCGCCATTTTCCCATGGATTGAGGCCTTTTCAACATGGAGTTGAACTTTTCGATGTATTCCGTATTACTAGCGGGATGCCGCGCTTCACGCGGCAACCCCGCTAGAAATCATTATTCTTTGCGTGTCACTTGCTCCGTTATACCCCGTCGCGGCACCCGCTAGACATCATTGCGTTAATTCTGCAAGTGGAGGGACATTCTGAGTCCCGACGAACCTTTTAGTGCTTTGTGAAGTTATCGTACACTTGACCGTCTTTTCCCCGTTTCCTTTTATTTGTCGGTCCCATATATGACGCCTAAAGGTCGAGTTATAGTCGATCGCGCGATAGTCGGGCGTCGGAAATATTGACGCGCGATCACAAAAAGACACGGTTTTTAGGCCTCAGTCTTAGGATTGCGCGCAAGATTTCCGTCGCGCGACCATCGCGCGACCGACGATAAACCGGCCTTAACGGGTATTGACCCCTTGCACGCGCGTCACGTCACACGCGTCGACTAAAATGCGCATTTCTCTGAACATAGAGCAAGGATGCTCTGAATAACACACGTTGACATTGACCACCAAAATGGCGCATCCAAGATTATTCTGATGATGACGTCAGGTGAAATGGGTCATTAAACAACGCAGAGCCCCTGACAACCCTAGGGGAACCAACCCCGAAGTTAATACACTATCGCGCTTTGACTGTGACGTCACAAACAACGCAACCCCCCCCCCCCCAACCCGCGGGTACCTCGCGGTACGCATCAATAGACCCTTCCCATGAAATATGTAAATTGCACATAGCGCCTGCGCACTAACATTTTGGTTGGCAAAATGAGGGAACATCGTGCTGTTTTGTACACGGCTAATGGGTGCGTTACGCGTCTGCTTAGTGCACAACTCTATGGCGTTTGCCAACCAACAGAGTCTGTACGCATGCGTGAATGTGATTAGCATATTTCACGGGAAGGGTCCATTTCAGCAAGGTGCGGGCACCATGCCACACGTGAAAACAATGGCGGCGCCCATGCAATTTAAGCGCTATTATAGTATAGATGTACTGATTATGTCTAGTTTTAAGGAGAAACATGCAAGTTAACAACGAATGTACAGATAGCCTAGTGTAACCTGTTCCAACTCGTATTTTGCTGTTAGATGTGCTGTTTGTACTATCGTTTTTGTAATAATATTATATTGACGAGAAAATAAAACGCAATTGTCGTCCTACATATGGAAAATCCAACCTTAAAGGCCCAACCATTAACCTACTACACAGTAACTTTACCTAACCACTTATTTATAGCGACAACCTAGTAGGTGCAATCGTGTATGTAAACATACAAAAATAGAGTTACTGAATAGTGCCGGAAACTAGTTGTAAAAAGTCATCATTGCTACAAAGCTATGTTTTTTTCTGGTTGCTTTATTCTAATTCCTACTATCTGTCCTAATACTTTTTTTAAAGTTGATACCCCTACCTTGACTTATCCCATAAAGTTTGACGACTAGAAGCTTGAAGCTCAGATGGGATTGGTGTGCCGTGGTTGCCAGCAAGTGGAGTAATGGTCTATGTAATCCCTCTAAAGGGTTGTCATAACATTTAAACTGAAAGAGGATCTTGGTTACGAATCTATTATGTTTTCCCCAACTGTGTCCTTTCAGTGCTCGATGAATCCAGGACCAAGAAATATAGAGCTGTTTAAACACAACAAAAAAGCTAAGCAAAACAAAATTATGCTAACCAGAATAAAGGTTATCAGCCAAAATACCATGTCACATGTACAATTTGTGACTGGTAGCCTGCTCATTATTGCTAAGCGGGGATTGTTTGAGCAGCGTTTTCTGCTTAAGCAGCTCTACGGAAATGGGCCCAGGTTATGAAGTGAAAGAACAACAATCACAACATCAAAAAAAAAACAATTTAGCCATTGGACACTTTCGGTTAACAGTATTGTCAAAAGGCCCACACTTCGTGTAAAAAAATAACAAACCTGCGAAAATTTAGGCTCAATCGGTCATCGGAGTCGGGAGCAAATAACGGGAAAACCCGCCCTTGTTTCCGCACGTTTCGCCGTGTCATGACATGTGTTTACTATAAATCCGTAATTCTCGATGTCGAGAATTTATAATTGTTTTAATGTTTTCTCAAAAAGTAAAGCATTTCATGGAATAATATTTAAAGACCAGTCTTTTACCATTACCTTCTGTAAACTCTGTAAGTTATTTGTAAATCTGTGAACTTTTATTTTATTTTGTTTCTGTTCCGAAAGTATATAATGTCTTTAAATATATTTGTAAAGAAATCTTTCTTTTTCGTTGTGTACATATCGTTGCGACCTCCTGACTTATGCAAATGAAATTTTAAAATAGTATAGTTCAACTTTGTCCCACTCAATCATTTATAATAACAAAATATAACATTGCAGGGGAGAAGAATAGGGGAGGTCTCCTAAAAGCCAGCTTGATGAATGGAGACGCCCGAATTTGTGTATTACATACGTATTATGTGAGAAAGAATAGTGCAAGATTTGAGAAATGATTGCAGGCACACAAACTATAGTTACTTTAATAAAAAAAGACAAGGACAAACACACACATGACAACACAGTAACGATGGTTAAGTAAATGGTGGTGTGGAGAGTAGATATGATGAAAGGGAATAATTTAAGTTTGGAAGATAACGATAATACTGCGAAGTTTGAGTATTCGTTTGAATCTTCGTAGTTTCTTTGTTGGGGGGTGTTTGGGTCTTAGTTGGTTTGTTTCATGTAGGTATGATGGCGTGCTTTCATCTCAAGAGTAATCTATTTCTTTATGCGTCTGGAAATGTATAAAAGTGAAATTTCACTGGTGTTATTTTACCTTAGCCCTCATAGACAAATATGGATAAGACTATAGTGAGCAGTTTGAGTATCACCTGATGTGTAACTCGGACCTTCTTATTTGTCCTGCTGAGGGCAAGGTATGTCTTTTGTCCAGAAAAGTATAATTATTTAGAAAAGTTACCACTAAACTTACGGAATTAACTTGACATTAAAATTTAAACATTTCCTTTTAAGACCATAGAGCCCTCAGATAGTCGATGGTAGGCCTATAGACGATGTGACCTCTGACGTCACTCGAAAACCATAACATGATTCGCGCCCATACCGCAGGGCAAAACCTTTGTGTTTTGGCAGCCAGCTACCATGACTATACGCGTCTTGTTGCCAGGTGAAACACGACGTATACAGTGTTTTGTCAGTAGAGGGCGGTTTGAATTTAAACACTATATTATTTTAAGCCATGACAACAACAACATTAATGTGTGTTCGTGTTTTTTTGTTTTGTTTTTTTTTTGTTTTTTTTTACTTGGTTTCGGTTTGTTATCAAAACGAAAGAACTGTTTTCTTTTAGATCTCCAAATGGCCAGAAATGCGTTTCCGTGTTCATTTAAGGTTTTTTGAATGACTGCAGTGATCTGTTTGGTAATTCAACATAAATCATGTTACAAAGAAACATCAGAAGCAACATGTTCTCAAGAACGTTTGCAACAACTTACAAAATCAGGTTATTTTTAAAAGAGACTTGTTCCCAACAAAGTTCAAGAGATACTTCTAATATTCTAAATTTAAGATATTTGTCCCTATCAACCGATTAGTTATTGTTCTATAGAGACACCGACGGAGGTGAAAGGGACGAGCATTTACAAACCACACAAAAAGCAGAGTCATAATATGACGTCAGTAATTTTAAAATAGTATCCTGCACTGGTTTTAATCTTTAAATTCAAATAGAAGACAATAGGCCTACCATACAAAATGCACAGCACGGTCGCGGTTAACAATGGTTCTGTCAGTCCTAAAAAAGACAACATTTCTTGAATAATTTGGTGAGTAAATAGAAATAAAATAATCACAGTCAAAACTCAGAGAGCTCTGTGATCTTATTCCTAACAAAATGAAAGTTGATGGAAAAGAGATCGAGGCTGAAGTTTGCGATCACAAACTTGGCTTGTTGTTATAATAATATTATGCTATTACGAAAGGCTTGGATTCGGATACTTTTTCAAAATGTTCACAGATTTACATTAAACTTACAGGGTTTGATGATAGTGATAGTGGAAAGCTTCCCTTCAAATGTTACTAACTAAGGTTGTGTAGTTTTTGAGAAATGAGTAAAACAAGTCACAAAATAATTTTGGTCTCATGAGACCAAAACTATTTTAGCATGTAAAATCCCCTTAACCAGTTATGATATTATACCAAAACCATAGCATAACTGGTTAATACGTTTTTACATGCTAAAACTGAGACGAAAATTATTACTTTTACTCATTTCTCAAAAACTACAGCACCTCAGTAAGTAAACTTCAAGGGAAGCTTTCTACCATCATAATCTTCAAACTGTGTAAGTTTAATGTAAATCTGTGGACATTGTGTTTTTTGTTAGGAAAAAGTACATAATACCCTTTAAACAGTCGAACGCCGAGGGCGCACTTGGGCTTATTCATTACATTTAAATACAAACTAAGTTGTTGTCATGCTTTATTTACATTGGGCTGCAACAAAAAGTTCCAATATGACTATGTTTTTGGTGCAGTTATTGAACCGCAGCACAAACAAACTTGATTGGCGGTCATTTTGAAATTCAAGAAAATCAATCTGTTCTTATTGTTCTTATTGTAGGCTTATTATTAGTAAAACTTCATTCATAAATACCTCGGACAGTTTCGCTATTCCTATTGGTGGAGAGCGCGTCACGTTGGTGTGTATAAACCTTTGTTTATGACCGGTAAAAAGTGTAAATTCATGGGCGTGACACGCGACCTTGCACCTGTTCTTATAGGACAGTTTTGTTCATTCCTATTGGTCGAGAGCAACGGCTGAAACAGTTGTGCCACATCACGCGATAAGCGCACCGCACAGCATTCCCTTATAAGGAGCTGTTTACCCGAAGGCGGCGGAGGGCTTTACCATTTCATAGCTTGCATTTATTTAACTTTTTGACAAAAAAGTGCTGATGTTTTTGACTGAAAAGGTATTTATGAATGGGAGTCTAAGTGTGTTGAATCGGTTTCAACTAGTGGTTTAAACCCGCCGAGGCCTGGTTCTTGAAAATTTACCTCGACTTCGTCTCGGTAAAATTATCAAGTCCAGGCCTCGGCGCGGGTTTAAACCTCTAATTGAAAACCTCTTCACCACACATTGATTCCCTCATTAAAACATGGGTTACACCAGCACCAAGTCTCTGCAAGTCTCCAAGGGCGTGACACGGGGAAAAACGTATTTGATTTGCAGCCCTCTTGAAATTCAAAATGGCCGCCCTAACTGAATATCCAACACTTTAAAAATTATTTTCTGGGGGGTTCCTTGACCCTGAAAACACTTATACACCCAAACTAAGGCTCTATCTAGAGTTTCACAGACCAAAATATGGGCACAACCAATTTCGGGAGGCAGCCATATTGAAAATGGCGCCGTTTTATGCATCCCAACTTTTGTACTAGTAAAATTAAAAGTACAAGTCAATCCAAGTCATTCAGTGCGTTATATTCATACCAAGCAGCAAAGCGTGCCCTGGGTATAGACATTCTCAATAACAAGTTATCTTACACTTAATGGCTACATATATAAAGGCTCCGGAGTAATGATGCAGGCGCTCAAACAACGGTCTTGAATTCAGGCATTTGTTGACACATGACTAAAATTTGGTGCTCAAATCCCCACTGCATCGCCATCCTTATTACCGTTAATCAGATACATGATTTGGAGTACGGCGACTCGCATACAAAAAAATGCATTTACTTCTTCCAATTGACATAGACTGGGTGGGAGTCTGTATAGCGAGTTCCCATGTTGCTCGATGGAGCAGGATGCTGTTCAAATAATACAGAAAATGTAAGATTTAATTTAGTTACAGTGAAGAAATATATCATTTACGATGTTTTTGAGATTGTTTCCTAATTATCAGAAGGCAAGTTTAACTTGGGTAACATGTTAATCGGAGCAGGGGTTGACTTGGGTAACTTGTGTACGAGGTAACTTGGGTGCAAGTTCACCCAGGTATGAGTTAAGTCCGGTACGAGTTAATCAACATCAGATAAACTATCAATCATAAATACCTCGGACAGTTTCGCTATTCCTATTGGTGGAGAGCGCGTCACGTGGGTGTGAAAAACCTTTGTTTATGACCGGTAAACATTTTAATTCATGGGCGTGACACGCGACCTTGCAACTGTTCTTATAAGACAGTTCATCCATTCCTATTGGTCGAGAGCAACGGCTGAAACAGTTGTGCAACATCACGCGATACGCGTTGTTTACCCGAGCGCGGCGGAGGGCTTTACCATTTCATAGCTGGAGGAGTGTTTTGTTGAAACAAATCATTTAACAATTATAATTTTTTGCACTTATTTTACACATTGATCCCCTTATTTAAGGAGTTCACTAATCACTGTTGCTGATATCATTTGATGGTTTGAGTGAGGCAAATCAACCCCTTGTGTTGATGTCCTTTCAAAGATAAATGTGTTTGGTGTAATGCAATATTTTAATTAATTTTTCACTCTGTGGAAAGTTCATAGTATGTTTTACGCTAAGCCTTACCAAAACTAGAACATTTTGACACTTTTTGTACACTGTTTTAAATACATAGTATTAGTTTAGCTTACCCGTAATTTCAGGTTGTCATATATTTTGACCCCCGTTCTCACTTCACTCTTTTTCGGCTTTAAAGGAGTCTGTTGGTCTCGGGACAACACTTTACTCCCCTGCTGACTGGATACTGAGAGGGTTTCAAAGATGAACTGATACTGATCCTGAACAATAAGACAAAAGTGAAATGGAACATTTACATGAAGCACAAAATTGTATGTTATTTTCTCATCAAGAAATAGCAAGTGCATATTACATAAATCGCTGATAATAGTTTATATTTCGTCACAGTGTCGCTTGTGGTTTTGTTTATATATTATTTATTGACCAAACCAACAGCGGACGAGCTGTCAATTACAGGAAAGGACAATACATGTGCACAATTTAAAATATTCATAGAACCTATATATAATATGTATGTACACAAAGTAAATAATCAAAATAGAAACATTTTTATGGAAAGAAAATTAAAGCAAACATTACAGATTAAATAAATTACAATTCGGAAAACAAACAAATCAGCATGAACAACTGTAAATCAATTAAAAGGCATATTGCCTACTTTAAAGGCAGTGGACACTATCGGTTATTACTCAAAATATTTTTCAGCATAAAAACTTACTTGGAAACGAGCAATTGAGAGCTAGCTGATGCAAAACATTGTGAGAAACATCTCTCTCTGAAGTAACGTAGTTTTCGAGGAAGAAATAATTGTTTTCATTCATATCTCGCAACTGACAATTACCAATAGTGCCCAGTGTCTTTAAATTATAAAATAAAATAAACAATAAAAAAAAAAATATATAAATATATAAATAATAAAATATTTTGCAGATTATGCCATCAGAAATACTAAAGTAAAATAGTTCTTCAAAATACATAGCCCCTTTAGGTACAAGTAAAGACAAAATGGAGCAACCAAAGCAGTGCTACAATTTTATGTAGTCGCCATGACAATTTTCGTTGACGCAAAATACTTATTCGGAGGTTAGCACAATAGGCCTATGATATCGAGGGAGCGAAACTTTGAATTAGTTTGAGGGAATAAAACACTTCCTTTGATGCTACGTTTTGTGACTGGTCCCGTTCCATTTTGTTGTAACGAAACAGTTTAGTTCGGTCTCAAAACAATGTGTTCTTTTCCTAAATTCTGATGTTTGTTTTCTCCACCTAAATCATCGACGTACTTGCTTTATTTAATAGAAAAAGACCACGAAAATGTGTTCTGTCCCCAATGAATTGGAAGTGTGTTTAACGTTCCGTGGCAGCTTAATGACTTTGAGGTAAAACGATTTCGAGAGAACAAAACGATTTTGTGGTATTCGGAATGATACCTTCGTAGAAAAGAAACCACAACACACAATTTTTTTCTCGTTTATTTGCCCCTAGCTATATATACGAGTTCGTTGTCTTACCATGGTTTGCACCAATTGGTACCGCCTGTCGTTCACATTGCTAACACACTTCAGCACATCGACCTGTCCTTCCGCTTCAGATTGTTCCAACAAGATATCCAATGCAATGAATGTTCCGGTGCGGCCTGCTCCAGTGCTTCAATTTTACAAAACAAAAAGGGTATAATTGTGTAAAAGTTAATTTTTTTCAAATTTCTCCCGATTTAAAAAGAAAAAACATCAGCTAATGAGTAATATATGTTTTTATGTTCAGAAGCTTTGGACGTGCACTACTGTCGACGGTATGCTACCTAACTTACTCGTGCTATATATGTTAAATTTACTCGTGCTGTTTTGTAGTTATGCTTAAGCCTCACAAATAAGCCGAAGACTTTATATGTAAAAGTCCACAATAACAATTTAAAATCCTTTGTAACAAAAGCAACACATTAACGGTTTGTAGTGTTGATGCGCAGTCATGGTCCGACTGGCACATGTGAGATTTACTTCCTATTGTGTTTTTACTACAAATGAACTTAAGGTATCCACTGAAAAGCACAACAGCGAAACTTGTGGGAAACAGGACAAAAACGAAGACCTTGTAAGTAAAAGCACAAAAGCATTCAACAAAATACATCTAGAATAATATTGGTAAGGGCCTCCATAAACCAATAAGCAGATAAATTACTAATCAGTTAATAAAGCATGATTTGGGCGGAGGGGGATTTATATTTGTAAGCCTTCAAGATGATCTAAAGCAAAAGAGGTTCAGCGAGTAATATTTACCTTAAGGAGGCTTAAAGAATATACGCCCCCACCCCTCCCAGTCAGTTCCCTGAAAAAGATTTAGAAATTGCTGACGTTGGGCCCAGCATCTCCAAAAAAACAGCCCACACCAGATCAGCCCACAGTCACCGGTATAGGTTGGTAGATGTTGACTCTGGAGTTCAGCTCAGGAGCCACGACAGTCCAGGGTCCGGTCCAGCAGAACCGTCATTCTTATAGCACCGATCCATCGGTGGGGAAGGTCGAGTTGTCCACTTTTAGCCACAATCCAACGGTTGGGAGAGGGGGAGTGGTCATCGTAGACGGAGGAAATGCGGGCCCAACTAAACGCTGCACCATACGGGTCGCGCAGGAATGTCTGCATGGGCACTGACTGGGAACCACACAAAAGGTGGTCAAGTCTTTTGGGTCTTACCACGATGCATGCATGGACACTAACTGTGAACCACTCAAAAGGTGGTCGAGACTTTGAAAGGGTTTCCCCGGGCGTGTAGCTAATTAATAACATTCCAGAAAAGAAATTGAACGTGCGGGTGGTGGGGGGGGGAGAATGTAATGAATGACGTTGTGACAATACCTGCAGTGGACCATAATAGAACCTTGATATGTCTTTTCTGATTGGTGTACTCGTCCAACAAACTGAAGCAATGATGATGATTCGGGTGGCTTTATATCAGGCCATGCGATGTAATGATACTGCAGGACCTGGAACGATTCACCCTCAACGACAATCTAAACCACAAATTATGGAACAAAACAACAAAAGAGCAAAATAGTTGTTCATTATAAACTACTAATGTTGCCAACAAAAAAGAATACGAGGAAAGCTTCTTTTAAAACATTGCCAAAATGTAGTTAAGTTTAGCTGATTTATTGTCTCTTGTTAAGTTTTCGTAAGCCTCCAGTGTTATTTTGACTATAATACAACTTCTACAAAATGTTGTGCCCCCTACATTTAAGAACAATTTACCTTAGATACTTTGAAGGTCCTCAAAATGAAAGTTGGATGTGATTCTTCTTTCACATTTGTCACAATAAATTCCCCGTACATTGACGATTGATCTGGCCAATACTTCTCACATTTATCCTGTAACAGACAACATAAAAGTGTCATTATTTCTCAATCACAGTAAAGCGTGAAAATTGGCTTCATTTCTATGGCAAACAAAAAACTTGAATATAAGCAGTTTATTAGACACAAGAAACCAGTTTTATAAACAGGTGTGTCTTAGAGACACTGGACACTTTTGGTAAGTGTCAAAGACTAGTCGTCACAGTTGGTGTATCTCAACAAATGCAGAAAATAACAAACCTGTGAAATATGAGTTCAATCGGTCGTTGAAGTTGCGAGATAATGATGAAAGAAAAAAAACATTGTCACACAAAGTTGTGTGCTTTCAGATGCTTGATTTCGAGACCTCAAATTCTAAATCTGAGGTCTCGAAATCAAATTCGCGGAAAATTACTTCTTTCTCGAAAACTACGTCACTTCAGAGGGAGCCGTTTCTCACAATGTTTTATACAATCAACCTCTCCCCATTACTCGTTACCAAGTAAGGTTTTATAATAATAATTACTTTGAGTAATTACCAATAGTGTCCACTGCTTTTAAAGACCCCGTTTATACGGGTTTCATTGAACTCCGTAGTCGCATTTAATGGTTGGCGTCTACCCGTGTTGTACTGTGTTGTGTTGTATCCAAAATGATCATTCCTTTAATCAAATATATTTTACCTTTTCCTTCTCAACCAGATTGGTGAGCATGATGATCTTCCCAATTCGCTCCTGCCAAATCATGCGCCACATGTCGTTAACAGTTACCTGATTTGGACCTGCAAATTGGACTCCCAAAAACATTTAAAGAGTACACGAACCGGGAAAACAAACTTTGAATTTGGACTGTTAAAGCAAAGACGATTCGATTTGGACGAGGTCTTTTACACTGTTTTGTTATAGCTGTAGACAATGTGACATGGAATTTTGAAAGCAATTGGTAACTTGCCAATCAACCGGACATGGTTTGTGGTCAGGCATTGTTCAAGATTAAGAAAGCGAAAAGGTATATTTTCTTTACAACTTCAATTTTTTTAGAAATTTTTGTAAAACGCACACAACGACCTCCAATCATAATGGTTCAGATGTGCTGGTTTTTACGGACCATGATTCGGACAAAGAGGTACGTCGGACACAATGTGTAAAACTTATAGGGTCTTAATCATTGTTTAGGTCGTGCCTGTGTAAAGTGGTCGGTTCTTCTTGTATCAACTTTTATCAGCTTAAATATTTAGAAACAACAAACAACTTATTGGAAATATATCAGAATTTGAACTTTATCTAGAATTTACCTTGGCAAGCAATGTATCTTGATTTACGCTTGTATCCCTAGAAATAGAAATAATAGAAATATAAGTGATCCTGTAGTTCTTGTTAATGTTTAAGATTTATTATTATTATTATTTTTTTATTTTTTTTTGGGAGGGAGGGATGGGGTGTGGGGGTTGTTCTTTATATAATTTGAGGCGAGGTTTTAAAGTTTACAGCTTGTTTTTACTTGGTTTTTGGGGTCTAATTGCATGCTATGTCAACAAAAGTACAATAAATGGGGCCAGAGTGGTACCTTCCTGAAGAATATATCAATCAATGAAGAATATATGCTCAGTAGGTATTGAGTCAAAGGAAGGTTGTTACTTACGTCAATGTAACTGGCATTAATGTAGTCTGAGTGCGAGTCACCGTCAAGTGCATCCAACACAACACGGGAGTAATCGTCTAAAGGATATAATATAACAATGATGCCAACGATTAAACAGTGAGTTGTATAACCGGCAATGTCTCTGGTATCATTGACATTAAATGAACACGTTGCCCTGGATCAGTCGAGTTGGTCTTTGAAAAGCGTTCGTAACCATAAGGTTAAAGATGTTTTAAAAGTAGAATAAAATGATCCACACAAACATGCCTCGATAATTCACGGTTTTCCTTTTACCTCGTCGACTAACACAGTCGGCTATTTATGGGAGTCAAGTTTTTGACTCCCATAAATGACCGACGGTGTTAGTTCACACAGTAAAAGGAAAACCACGCAATTTCGAGGCAAACTTGTGTGGATCATTGTATTCTACTTTTAAAACATCTTTTCAACAATAAGCATTATATAAAAAGAAACAGTCACAAACGCTTTGTATAGACCAACTCGTCCGATCCAAGGCAACGTGTTCCTTTAAGAATAGTTTACATTTTCACTTTACGAATTTATAATGTGGTTTCCAAGATAGTGTGTTAGAAAACTCGAATTCAGCATGTAAAAACAATGGTAATTACATTACTTTGAATAAAACTATTTTACTGCAGTTTAATGCAGTTTTGCTTAATCTTTCCCCTTTATTAAATCGGATGTTTGTAAGATTACGTTGCAATATTAAAAAGTAATTCGTTCTGATACAGTAAAACACAAGAAAAACATGTTTATTTGTGTGAGTAAAACCAGCAACAATTTCAGCACAAAATTTAAACTCTCAAACTTCCCGGGTCCAAATTGATCCCGTCCAGGTCTGTGAGGGCCTGACCCATTTTCGGGTCAGTATCAAAATGATCCAGACGTTTTGAAAGTGCAGAACAAGGTATGAAAAGAAGTTTCTTACAGGGCAATATGTTGATGTATCTGTTCTTCTTTGCATTTTCCTTCATTTTGGCGATACTCCGAGAATGGGTCAGCTGTGTAGAAAGAACCTTCGGAAGGAAGGAAAAGAACAAACAAGAGCATTATCACACCAAGCATTTACAGATAATCATGTTTTACACACAATTTTATTTTTCTGAGGGTTTTTAGTCCATTCTATGTTTTTTAATTTTCAATTGTTGTCCCTTCCTCTTATCGCTGCGGTGTTTTGTTGTGGGTGTAGTTTTTTTGTTTTCAATAGTCTGGTTTTGCTTGTGTTTTAATTATTTCTATTGTGTGATTCTAAAATGTTTCAGTGTAATCTCCTTTTTATATGGTATAATTATATTTCTATCGTTGGCAGGGGTCTGGTTTTACACATCTTTTGATGACAGTTTTTATACTTTTGAATTAACCTTGACAGCCCCTGTACAACTTGTAACTATTGTGTATGTCTGAAGATTTAAAATTAAAGAGAATTGTACACTGTAACGGAGACAGTCATCTTTTATGCATTAAACAGAAATACGGTCACTGTTATTTCTGTGATATTTCTTGTGGTTCATAACTAACACGTATACGGTTCACATGAGCCTGATCCTTTTACTGGTTCAGCTGCCAAGGCATTGGAACCTTTTTCAGTGTTTCGCTTTTTCTGTTTCTTTTTTCTTTCCTTCATCGGTTTTAACTGGATAGCTAAGCTCATATTCTGGGTAATTTGACCCATTTCTGTGTCAGTTTCGTATAGATTCCGGGTCAAATTGATTAATGACGAGCCGATGGGTTTTGACTAGCATATCACAAATTAATGGTTAAAATAATAATTTGTTTCATTTAAAATAATAAGTTGGGCCCCGGCTGGCATGACTCTACGACTGTGATGCATTTTTTTGCCAGGTCCAACTGGATTTACTCTGATCGGCCTCAAATGTTTAAGCTCTCCCTAATTAGTTCCAAATCTAGATGTTAGCAGCATAATAATTATTTCATCAATTTAATCCCAAAATTAAAAGTTTTGGTTTATACGTGAGTACGGCTAGAGTTGTACGGGGTTTCTTATTTAAAATGGGTTATGAGTTACAATACGTAAAAACAGTTATATTTTTTTACCTTAAAGTCCTGCTTGAATCCCGCATTAGAGTCCATCTTCCTTCCTTCAATAAACTGTGCGAGATTCACTACAGAGACTGAACTAGGGGATACAGCAGATTTAGGGGATGCAGGGGCAAAGGATTTATCGGAACCAAGGGATGCAGCAGATTTAAGCCATACATCGGATTCGGGGGATGCAACGGAACCAGAGGATGCAGCCTCTCTGGAGTTCCCCCGCAGATAAGGCGTTAGCTTGACCGCTCCTTTAGTCGACACAGCCGGCCATTTCCTCGGCTCCATACCTTTCGATGGTTCAGGAAATATTTCTTCAGCTGGGACGGTGTATACTTCATATGAGCAATCAGTTGAAGACGTTCTTAAGTTTCCAGCGGATGATTGCGCAATGGACACACCAACTGCATTTGATTTCGAGACACATGCTGCAGATTGTTGTGTGTACCTCGCACACGGTTGAGCAGTTGTCGGTGCTGAACATTGGTTGATGGGTGAACATTTATGTGTAGATTCAAGTTCCACTGTATGAAGAAAAAACACCACGTAAAAATGTGCAGCTTCAAAAAAACATATAAAAATCTGTTTTCGTACAGTGGTTTCAAATGCACAACAAGGGGCAATTAAAAACGGGACTTATATCAAATTTTGGGATCAACAGACAAACTGACAAATGTGGGATTTGAACAAACGACCTCCATATTTAAGGTACTGGCACTCTACAAACTGAGCTTCTTTATCTTTCTTTAATCACACCTAAGTTTGCTATATACAAACCTGGGAAGCAGCAGCCAAGAGATCACCTTTACGATCACGTCTTGTTTAAGATTAAAGACACTGGACACTATTGGTAATTGTCAAAGACCAGTCCTTTCACTTAGTGTATCTCAACATCATGCACAAAATAACAAGCCTGTGAAAATTTGAGCTCAACTGGTCGTCGAAGTTGCGAGATATTAATGAAAGAAAATACACCCTTGTCACTGAAGTTGTGTGCTTTCAGATGCTTGATTTCGAGACCTCAAAAATTTAAGTCTGAAGCCTCGAAATCAAGTACGTGGAAAATTATTGCTTTCTCTAAAACTACGTTACTTCAGAGGGAGCCGTTTCTCACAATGTTTTATACTATCAACCTCTCCCCATAACTGATCGTTACCAGGAAAGGTTTTATGCTAATAACTATTTTGAGTAATTACCAGTAGTGTCCTTTCACTGCCTTTTATGTCTGCAAATGAGTATAAGGAATTATTTAATTGTTCGTTTTAAAAAGCTCGTGTCAAGCTTACCTGCGTCATTGGAAACTGTGGATGTTCTTCGTTGTGGTCGTTTTGACCTCTGCCTGCGTATCCTACATACAAAATCAAACAGTATTATTAATAAGTTGATGCAACAAAACATAAACCTGTTATTTCCTTAATTTGGCATTGATTGTTAAATATAAATGAGTTTGTAGTTATTATATTATGCAACAGTTTACTTTAATGAAAATCATTCATACCGCGGACTGTATACATGTACAGCCAACCGCCTAATCAATTCACACTAAAAATGTGTTTAAACGCAACAGCTTGTTGGATAATTAGATCAAAAATAAAAATTAATAAATCAAATACGACTCTTTACACCGGCAGGCTAGTGTGGGCTAATGTATTGACAAACGCATTACCCCCATCCAATGTGTGAAGCCAAATTAAGTTAAATTTTTAGATTAACCAATATCCACTGGTCCGGTGTGGCGGTTTCAGTCTGCCGCCGTGTTCAGTTTTCCGGGTGACGTAGCCGGACATTTCAGCACGTTGTTCGAACGGTTTTAGCTTTCCGGCGTGTTAAGTTTTCCGGGTGACGTAGTCAGACAAAAATACCGCCGCGAGTACCCTGTCGACTACTGTAGTTCTCTCAGTGACCCCAAATTGTTTCTATCACGATTCTTTTCTGTTTAGTCACATTCTCTTGCCCTATCTTTACACGTATTCATGCGTACGACTTTAAGCAGGTCACACTGCTTGTGCCACTGGTTAAATACAGGATAATTTGCTTGGTCTTCACACCAAATTCTCTCATACGATCCACGCGTTCGCCGCTCGTTGTACTCGTGGACGCCACCATGACAGCTACCGGAGAGTATAATTATACGGACGACTCAATACGGCACTAAAAATTTACTTCTTTCGTTTGCTGTGCGCAGGCATCGCATGACGTCATGTTACCGTATTTGGTTATTCGGAAAACTGAACACGGCGGAAAAATTGAAACCGCCACACCGGGACGTTATCGACTTCCTTGTTGAGACGCAGTCAACGGAAAGGAATAAAATTAATGGTCAAACAGATACAAATGACTGCTGTTGTTGGAACCCAAGCAAGAGTATCTGTAAAAAGCGTTCGGAGAAAACTCTCTAATTGTACTTGGCTTTGAAGGGAAAGTCACGCGACGCAGCGGAATAGATAAATTTACAGGGCTTTTTTCGGGGAACAGTTCGCATACTAGAGGAACCGAACAACTTACAGTAAAACTGCAGCAAGGAGAGCAGCAATTACTACTGATACAAGTAGAGTAATCACAACAGCAAAGGCAACGTTAATCTCCGAGTAATCCCCATCCACTGTTTAACAAACAAAAAAATCGTTAAGTGCTAGTAAACATCGATGTAAGGGTAAAACCAAACTATTAGAGTCTTTTTATCCCTGATGTAAAATTCAAAATCTCTTACTACGAACAATATTGTTATTATAGTTGACTTTAAAGGGAAGGTACACGTTTGGTAATTGTCAAAGACCAGTCTTCTCACTTGGTGTACCCCAACATATGCATAAAATAACAAGCCTGTGAAAATTTGAGCTCAATTGGTCATCGAAGTTGCGAGAAAATGATGAGAGAAAAAACACCCTTGTTGGACGAGTTTGTGTGCGTTCACAATAGGAATTATTTTAGTGAGAAATTACCTCTTTCTCAAAATCTATGCTACTTCAGAGAGAGCCGTTTCTCACACTGTTTTTTACTATCAACAACTCTCCAATGCTCGTTACCAAGTCAGATTTTAAGTTAATATTTGTTTTGAGTAATTACCAAACGTGTACCTTCACTTTAATAGCATAAAGACCAAGATTAAACATGTATATGACATCGTTTTCACTTTGTTTGAGAAGAATGGTCTTAAAGCCATTGGACACTTTCGGTAAACAGTATTACCAAAGGCCCACACTTCATGTACCACAAGTGATACAACAAATAACAAACCTGTGAAAATTTAGGCTCAATCAGACATCGGAGTGGGGAGAAAATAACGGGGAAAACCCTACCTTGTTTCCGCACGTTTCGCCGTGTAATGACATGTGTTTAAAAGAAATCCGTAACTCTAGACAACGAGAATTGATAATTCTTTTAATGTTTTCTCGAAAAGTAAAGCATTTCATGGAATAATATTTCAAGAGAAGTTTTTCACCATTACCTTCTGTAAACACTACAAGTTATTTGTAAATCTGTGATTTTTTTTAATTTTCTTTTGCCGAAAGTGTAAAAAGTCTTTAAACGGGTCGGAAGTGTGAGGCTGACCCCATTTCTTGACCAGGGTGACCCGGCAACTGGTTAATAAATTTGATTTTGACTCATATTCAGCATCAGTTTGACCGGATTTCTGACAATTTGACACAAATTCCGTGTCATATGGACCCAGATCACACTGGCCCAGTATCGGATCATACTGACCCAGTAAAAGATCAAACCTTACAATGGACCTGGAGTCTGGGTCAACTCTTACCCGGTATGTTTTAGGGTTGGAGAAGGTGCTCAAAATCTACGCGATGTTCTCAAGTGGTATACGTCTGTTATCTATATAAGAAGACGCGTGCATTATTCGTTTGTCATAGATGCATACTAACTTGTAAAGTTTTGATTGAGTTGGTAAAAATGATTCTGAGCAAAACACATCCAACAAATACTTTCACTAAAATCCATCAAATTATTTCTTACCGTCAATCGTCAGTGGTTTGTCGTTCCAAACTATGCTAGCCATCTGCAGGAAAATACAATGCCGTAAATTAAAGATGATGTTTTCGGTGATAATAATTTAAAAATAGTATGTTTTTGAGTCACAGATTGAGTATAGGAGAGCAAACATAACAGTGGTTGCGTTACTCAGCCTAAATCAAATGTAAAAGTATTTGCTCTATTCTAATCGAAACATTTTACTGGTTAATCCGTGTGTTTTGTTTGCAAAGTTTTGTTGCAAACTCTTTAGTCTGGTGGGGACAGCCGGATGCACTTTCCATGCATGTTTTGAAGATAAAGCTCAGTGAAATAAAACACCCAAATTGACAGAGAATGTTAAACAATTTCCTCAAGATTTTACTCGATCCAACTCTTCTGTTAATAGTCATGATCAATGGTTTATTACCTACCTTTTCGTTTATTCTGCTGACAGCACCGACGTAGATCTCGTACACAGCGCCCTCCTGCAGCGGTGGGTTCCAGTACCCGCCGTATGTCTTGTTGTCACCAACGACAAACTTCCCTGGGAGTGTTGCAGGTAATTCAGCAGCAATGTAAGCAGAGGGATCCTCGTCATGGTGCCGAAATTCAGGCGCATATCGTTTGGATATTTTGTCTATCGGGGTCAAACCACTGCTGATGTCCCTTACACCGATCTGGTAAGAACTAAAGACGTTTTAAAAGACCTACATTAATGCTTAAAAGAATAAGTTCTACTGGTATTGTCCTCTAGGGATTTGCTGAGATATGCATTAATGTCCACTTACTCCTCATCTGACCCTAGTGTGACAATCCCATAGGGTTTTTGAAAATTATTGATAGAAGCCGAAGAAGAAGCAGACGCAAAAAAACAGTCAAATTTTTGTGTGTTTTTTTTTTTTTAGAGAAATTTAAGATGTCAAACCAATCCACAATAGCGACACTATTATGTACCCCAAGAACTAATAGATCATCCTCTTTTGAGTATAATCGGTTACCTCATTGGTTTAGTAATTTATTTGCATTTTTTTCGGAGGGTGGCGGGGTTCTTTTTTCATTGACTAGTTTAAGGGTCAAGCTAAATTGAGCTATACACACCTTCAGCCCTTCCAAGCACTTTTAAATTTGACTTACCTGATATATGTAGACGTTCTCTTGTTGACCAGCCTGATTGCTATAGACGAGACGGTCGATTCATTCCCAATGAGAATTGGCGTATCAGGTGTTGGTAGATCTGGTATGAGATGCAAATGAGCAAAATTAAAAGGTTAAAGTCACCTGGAAATAGAATTTTTTTCATTCAAACATAAGAGTATATGCGTACGAACATTAAAACAATTTTTTTAGTAAATGTTTGTCACGATTTGTATGTTTAAGTTGTTTGGGGGGCTGACTCCGCCTACCCCTTTTGTGACGTCGTTTAAGGCAGACTTTGCCTGCAATGCGTTTAATAAACACACGTGCAAATTACATGTACGTCCAAGTCGTGAGTTGGAACATTTCAAAAAGTTTTTTTCTGCATTCAGCAGCAATACACCTGGTCGGTATTGCCGGAAAAAAAAAAAAAAAAAAAAAAAAAAAAAAAATTTTTGAAACGTACAAACTCACGACTTGGTCCGTACATGTACTTTGCAATTGTGTTTACTCTACGCATTACAGGCAAAGTCTGCCTCGATTGACGTCACGTACAGCGCCCTCTCGGGTCGGGGTCTACTCTTAAATTTGTAAATAACATAAGAACTGATTTTTCAAAACATTAGTTAACTGTTTATTCACATTCAACTCATCAAGACACATATATTAGTGACAAAAGCTTTATTTTGAAAAAATACCACTTCCAGGTGACTTTAAAGTACCAACGTCAGTACTGAAACAAAATAACATAATGAATCGTTGACATCAATACTAATACAAATAGCCCGCCCACACTGCTTCTGTTCACTTTGTCCATCCAAGAATAGAAAATACCTTAATATTAAACTCTGTAAAAAGTCCCGAGTCAGAACTGACTTAGATTCAGGTATAAATAGACTTGTACTTGAAACGTGCAACAGTTTGACCCATATCTAGCAATTGTTTTATGTCATTTCAAATGCAAGCCTTGAATTAAAGGTCCTTGTTCTCAAACTCTACTCACACCCACTCCGGCAGTACACACTTTTTATTTGAATAAAATTGCACGGGATTTAGTTAGAAATTTGCATAATAATTTGTGATAACAAATGCATACCTGTTGCCATTTCAGTGTAAACGTCTAATCTATCTTTATGTCCCTCGATGCCGGCGTGATTAACTGCCCAAATTTGCAGCTCGTATTTTGTCGAGGGTTCAAGATCAACAATAACTGCTTCAAGGGAGGACAGGTCAACCACTCGATGAACTTTGAAGGCTGAGAAAATGTTAAACTTGAAGTTGGTGTCGTATGGTCTTGCCAGTACACGATACTCAATCTGAGACGGGACATTGCAACGAGTGAAAGTGATCAGGATCAGGATTATTGTATTGGTAACCAAAATTCGCTTATAAACCACATTCAACAAAAAACATCACAGAAACTATAAAACCAGTAATGAGCTTATTCGAGAAAATAAAATTAGGTTAGAAAAATAAAGATGTAGTATTAAAAAACGGCCAGTTATATTACACATTAAAATGGATTCTTGACTAAAATCGGTCACGTGTTGATAGGGGAAAAATATTCATTTCATAAAATATTGCATTGTCACACATGGCCACAGTTCATAGAGCTGCTTAAATGATGCTTAGTGCATTCAGTTAAGCAAACATTAGCAGGATGACAGTCACAAATTGTACATGTGACATTGTAGTATGGCATGCAACCTTTCTCTCGTAAGCATGAGAATTAATTGTGCTTAGCTAGTTTTTATGCTTAAGCAGCTCTACGAAATTGGGCCCATCAGGTCACTTACACTGTATTTTTTGATCAATCCATTTGGCATTTGCGGTTCACTCCATACTAGGGCGACGGTCGTCTGAGAGAAGTTTGCCACAACAAATGACCCCGGTTTACTTGGTACTGAAATTGTAAAGCAGGATTTGTTAATAAATTATTTGTTGAGTTTCAAAATAACCTTGTATCTGTAAATTAAAATAACAAACCTGTGAAAATTTGAGCTCAATCGGTTGTCGAAGTTGCGAGATAATAATGAAAGAAAAAAACACCTTTGTCACACGAAGTTGTGTGCTTTCTGATGCTTGATTTCGATACCTCAAATTCTAAACTTGAGGTCTCGAAACCAAACTCGTGGAAAAATTCCTTTTTCGAAAACTACGTCACTTCAGAGGGAGCTGTTTCTCACAATGTGCTATGCTATCAATCTCTCCCCATTTCTTGTATTCAAGAAAGGTTTTATGATGATAATTATTTTGATACCAATAGTGTCCACTGCCTTTAAGCTGAAACTGCTCACGGATTGAGAGGTTTGTTCAGAGCAGAACACTTTCATCTGCGCACAACCGTACCTTCGCCTATAGTTTGCTCCCCAATGTGGAACAACCTACCGGTATCCATTAGAAAGTGACGCTTTTGGTCTTGTCGAAATGCTCTGTCGCTGTATGTTTGTGAACAGTAGTATGTAAGGTATGAAACAAGGGGGCACTAACCGCCATATTTAGTCATTTGAGTTACTGACGAACTTGGCCCCGAACCGTAGTGATTTACTGCATGCACTGTAAACGTGTAGAATGTATACGGCCAAAGATCTGCAACTCGCTTAGTTGTAGGTTTGATGACACCTGTCGTCTGCTCCCCGTTGGCAGCATTAGCTAGGGTAAACTGATACTCGGTTATGACTCCATAGCGTTTACCACATTCTGGTAAGTCCCAGGAAAATGTTATTGTTGTGTTGGTGACGTCACTTGCTCGTGTTCGGGTGGGAGGACCACTTGGGGCTGAAAATGAAAAAAAAAAAGTTGTGTTTATACTCAAAACAATTACTAGCGTAACAAACCTACTTGGTAACGAGTATGGGGAGCTGTTGATTGTGTAAAACATTGTGAGAAACGGCTCCCTCTGAAGTATCTTAGTTTTCAAGAAAAAAATAATTTTCCCGATTTTGATTTCGAGACCTCAAAAAAGCATCTGTGACAAGAGTGTTTTTCTTTCATTATTATCTCCCAACTTCGACGACCAATTGAGTTCAAATTTTCACAGGTTTGTTACTATGCATATGTGAGAAGACTAGTCTTTGACAATTACCAAAGGTGTCCTGCAGTGTCTTTAAGCCGTTTCGAGATATGGTAAACACAATATGACACCATTTGGTTTGGGGAAATCTGTCTTTATACATTCAAACCAAACAGTGCACTCTTATTGTGTCCGTCATACCACAAAGAAAAAGATTAATACAAGTAGTAAAGTCGTTTTAACTTAAGGATGAAGATCTTTCATCAAAAGCGTGTCTGCTCTAAAAATCAAAAAAATAAAGTGTTTCTTTGACTGCTGTCTCCAAATGTTACATGACTGTCCGGCTGATGATGACTTGCTGTACAGTCGCACCAAACTAACTTCACATGCAAATTTATATATCAAGTATGGACTCAATTTCACAGAGCTGCTTATAAAGCAACACGAGTAGCTAAGCACAACAACACTACACTTACCAAACATTTTGTGACTGGTATCCTGCTCATTTCTGCTTAGCATAACATTTTCTTGCTTAAGCAGCTGAATGAAATCGAGCCCCGGCTTTGAATGTATTTAACGATCACGGTATTGTACAGCAGGTAGAACTTCTTTGATTTTAATACTCGATTTCCATATCCTTACCGATGCCTGTGGTAGTGGCGACAGTCGATCGTTCCGCTCCTCGTCCCACTTTGTTGGAAGGCGTAACGTACACAGAATAGGTAGAGTGTGGGTACAGACCCGTGATGGTTACAGGCGACTGGGAAACACTCGGCACTGATTTGCGAGTCTGATCGTGAACCGCGCCACATTGGTCCCTTTTATTGACAAAAATATTTCGTTTGGAAAATGTCAGTAGTCTACCCAGATATGGGTAAAAATGACGCAAAATCTGAGTTAAAATCCCATTCTTGAACCACCCTCCTGGTCGGCCTAACCCTGGTATAGGCTATGGCCGCAAGATTGATGGGGATTGTTGAATAAGCCTTATGCATCATTTTTGTGTATTAACAAAAAGGGAAATCAAAATACAAAAAAGGGCGCCACCAAGAGTTTTCATTGGAGAAGCCTTTTAAAGAGGACAGTTGATAAACAGTGATCACTTATAAACGCATACAAATACACAGGCCATACTTCATGTTTTGCTGAGAACAGAAATTCAGTGTCTTCGAATTATTGTTTCCTATACCAACACACAACCTTTATCCCAAAATGTAAAGTACTATAGGAAACGGAGGTTTGTTTTTGTCTATCAAACTTTTTCGTCACCAGTGCGTTATAAACCACTAGCAGAATTACGATGTCTTATAATACCTTTCGAATGATGCACTGGAGAACCAGTCAAATAAAACAAAAAAACGTATTTTTTTTAACAAACATAGTGGGTGATGTTCCGTTTTGCGAACAGCCCGTTGTGATTTCGTGTCCTTTCTTTTTTTCTAGTTAAAGGCAGTGGACACTATTGGTAATTACTCAAATTTATTATTGGCATAAAACCTTACTAGGTGACGAGTAATGGGGAGAGGTTGATGGTATAAATCATTGTGAGAAACGGCTCCCGCTGAAGTGTCATAGTTTCCGAGAAAGCTTTTCCACGAATCTGATTTCGAGACCTCAAGTTTAGAATTTGAGGTCTCGAAATCAAGAATCTGAAAGCACACAACTTCATGTGACAAGGGTGTTTTTTTCTTTCATTAATATCTCGCAACTCCGACGACCAATCAAGCTCAAATTTTCACAGGTTTGTTATTTTATGCATATGTTGAGATACACCAAGTGAGAAGACTGTTCTTTGACAATAATATCAATAGTGTCCAGTGTCTTTAAGTAAATTGTCAGTATGTTTTTATACCTGTTGTCAAGTTGATATTCCACTGTTAACTGATCGACGAAGCAGTTAGTAGGTCTTTGCCATGACACATGTATCTCAGTAGAGGTGGGTAAGGTCGTATGTAACGAAGTCACACCTTCAGGAGCTGTAAAAAAGAATGCGTCAAGTTAATATACCTATGTATGTCATTACGTTCACTTTTCTGCTGAGGGATTAAAGGTCTTTTGGACACTATTGGTAACTATACTCAAAATAATTGTTGGCATAAAAACTTCCTTGATAACGAGCAATTGAGAGTTGTTGATAAAACATTTTGAGAAACGGCCTCCACTGAACGTAGTTTTTGAGAAAGAGGTAATTTCTCACTCAAATACTGAAATACTTTAGGCCTGAAGCTTTTCTTTTAGTGGGGGGGGGGGGGGGGCATCTGAAAGAACACAAACTTGTGCAACAATGGTGTTTTTTTTTCTTTCATTTTTGTCACAACTTCGACAAACATTGCGCCCAAGTGAGGTTTGTTATTTTGTGCATGTTTATGTTGAGATACACTTGAACATTGTCATCGCAGCAAACCGCTGAATTGCGGAATATATTACAATCCTTATTAAAAGCTTTACAATAACAGAAAATACACAAGAGAAGTGATAAATATCCCAAAACGAAGACCAGTGTCGCATGCAATTATGTCCTCTATGCAATACTATCAGGAGGACATTATTGCATATGCAATAATGTCTGCCAGACGGTTTTGCATACGCAATCGTGTCCGCCCGGACGCTGCTGCATAATGCTATTGTGTCCGCCCGGACACATTTGCATATGCAGTTGTGTCCGCCCCGTGCAACACCGTCCTTTTAAAAAAAAACGCCCTTGGTCGACGGAACGCGTTTGCCATTTTGTTTACAAGCTATTAAGTGCATGTACAAGGGAAATGTTCGGCCGTTGGGTATTCGCTGCAATCATAAAATACGTGAATATTCATGCTGCATACGTATAGGTTCAGTGCATGCACGCAACTTACGCGCGCACATACATGTACAGTCATGTACATGTCCACTGGACGGTTTCTGCATAGCCCCGGACACGATTGCATATGCAAAAGTGTCCGGAGCGGACGTTATTGCATGGCGGACACAACTAAATCTGACACCGGCAGAAATGTACAAACAGTCTGAAACAACATTAATGCGAATGCTGTCTTTGACATCCCCAATTACCTAACGTGTTCAGTGCCCTTATACAGGACTTGGCTCTGCTAAATTCAGACTCGGTTTAGGACTGTAGTGTTTGGACGTGGGCTTGAAATAAACCATCGGATGGAAATATGCAAATTTCACTGCACCCTATAGAAAAGTAGTGCAGAAACAATTTTACTTGGAAGATACATGATATTAAATTCCAGATACCAACTATATTACGCGTAATATTTTAGCTTATACCTATTGCAGTTGTATTCTGATGTTTCTGTGCCGTCCATGGACCACTGCTGCCGCTGGATGTGAAAGCTCTGATCTTCAACGTGTAAGATGTACAAGGTGATAAACCTGTAAATGTTTTGGATGTCGATGATGTGTAATCTTCGGCAGTCGGAGACGAAAGACTTGTCCTCTGCAAGACGTACCGGTAGCGTGTAATTGGACCTCTTCTCTGTCCACATGGAACTTGACTCCAGGTGAATCTGATGGATCGCGTTGACGACGAACTGACGCTGATTACCGGTACACCCGTTGGACCTTTAGTTTCATAAAAAGGGGGAAACAACAATTATTGAGGAAAATCATCTAGAGTCACTGGGCCAGACCATTGGCCTCCTTCAATAAACGTTACAGGTCAGCTCTGCTGATCTCCGGGTCTCCAACATGAGATGTATGATTTGCTTTATCGATGGTGTGTGTTCTATACAAACCAGGCAGTTTGCTGTAATAGACTTTTTGACAGCATCTGCATTTTTTTTTTTTTAAATAGGGTTTAAATAGGGATGAATTAGTGTTTTGTGCGGTCGTTCTGGTAATGCTTACAAAACTTTGTACTTCAAGAAATGACTTGACAACCGTGGACCTTTTCATACCAACAATTTTCACACTAAAGTTCACTTTCCTCGATTTGAACAAAAAAAATGAATTAATCGATTAGCTATTACATAATTTAATTTAATTTAAGGAACACAGCTTTTAACCTGGCATTGTTACACTTAAACTACATCGTGGCGTCCATCTTGGGAGCTTTTCAGCATGTTTCAGACGATGTGCAGCGGCGGTATTAAAGGGTAGTTCATGAGCTAGTTTTTGTCTACTGAAACAAAGGTTAAGTTTTAACCTGGCTGGTGTGTCTTTAAGTACATAACAGACACAAACACTACATGACATTGTGTACAAATAAAAGTAAAAATAAATGTTTTCAGGTTTCTAATTACAGCCTCATCGTTTCAATATATACATTTTACTTCAACAACGAAAAAGTTTTGCATAATCCTCAGTAAACTTTGAGATACTTACTCGAAACACCAGTGCGCTTCGTGAGTGAGACTGGACTTCCGTTACCAATGAGATTACTCGATGTAACGACAATCCTGTAAGTAGAATATGCTTTAAGCCCAACGAAAGTGATAGTAGTGTTCGAAGTGGTCGATGATGATGAACCACCAGAATGGGTCTGACATTGCTCCAGATTGGTGAGTTCATAGGTCACCGTATAGTCAATAGCAGGACAAGGATCACCACTGGGGGCGCCCCATGACACGCTCAGTGTATCAGAACCAACGGCGACGGCGGTCAAACCGGTAGCCGCACCTGGAGCTGTGATACCAGCACGTGGAGCTGTGTGAGTAAGATGTTGTATTAAGTAAAGTGATAGCTCAAGTCTTGTAATAATATATTATGGTTTTTTTTCTGAGTTGATCCGTCAATTTAAATTATGGCACCCATTCTTCAAATTCCATGCAATAAAATAAAACCCCTTACAAAAAGTCTGCCTTTGCATTGGTTTAGGGCTCGTCACATGATGTGCTTAGTTTAACTAGAAACCCGGCGGCCGTGTGGTAGTCGTTTGCCATGTAATAGTCAAAAAAAAAAAATAACGCTCCTGGGATCACCTCAGGAGTCGTAGTTTTTACCATAGCACTCGAAGCAGTCAATATTTGTTTAATAAAGACATATGAGTATGCCTTGGCGACTAGTGAAAATGTACTACTCAAACAGTCCCTTTTTTGTTTAATGACCAAGATGCATTGTGGCATAATGGTTCACCAAGCAGGAAGTCACAAATGGTAGTTGCGACATGACTTCTAATTATATTATTCAAAAAGTCGCGACTTAAAACTAGTCGCATTAGTCACCCTAGCTTACAATCCGTATAGGGCGAGGCCCATTACTGCATGAGTGTGTGCGCCTAAATGCAGCCCGGGCTATAATGTAGCCCGACCTATGTTCCCCACAAACTTGTACCAATGTCGCTGACCTAATTGTCGCCCCAAATTATCATAGCCCCAAACAATTTTACCTTAATGTCGCCCACTCTAGTTTAACCCCAAACTTGTATACCTTAATCAAGAACCGACCATCCCCAAACAATTGTCACCCGACCTGATGTTTGTAGAAGGAGGAGTGACATCATCCACGCTGTCATATGCAGGCTAAACATAGAGTGAGAACAAGTCTTGGTATTCGATAACAATTTGCTTCTTAAAGGAAGTTTTTTCTAAAAGGCTTAAACAAAATAGTAACATTTATTTTTGTGACCAAACCTGTTTCACATGTCACCGAAGCGTCTTCTGAATGGGAGCAGTCTTCGATACCCCACCCCTTGAAGGCACAATCTTGCAATTTATCCTCATTTTCACTGCAGTTGACGTCATCCATGAGTGTTTGGCCTGTTCCCGCTCCGAAGTGTGCATTCTGCCACGCACTAGCTGCTTCAACATAGCCAAGTTGTCTGCAAACAACGTTTGCGTCTGTGATGTTCCAGAAGTCGTCACAAACAGTCCCCCATTGACCATCATGGAAGACTTCAACCCTTCCTTCAAATGATGCGCTTCCACCAACGAGACGCACTATGTTTACAGATAAAGGATTCAAGAATTAGCTAAGTTTATTAATGTATGGCATGTTGCTATTCATGGCACGTTATGCTCTCAATGTGTAGTTTTGACGAGCTAAACCCTAATGTCGTCCTAACAGATGCAGCCCCAAACTTGTGCCTTAAAAATCGCCGTTTGTAGAGGGAAGAGTGAAATCATATAGGCTATATTTGCATGTGCAGGCTAACCATAAGATGGGGACCGCCTGGCAAGTGACATGTGACCTTACAAAACATTTTGATGGTACTCTATCTGTGCTTCATAATAGAAAGTTTTTCTACAAGGACATGCAAAGAAATAATAGGACTGGAATGCACTCAAAGTGTTAACGCATCAATGGGCAGATCGTTTGAAACTGTTCACAGATATCAATCCATAATTGACTTGGGGTCCCAGTTCAAACCGGAAGTTTAAGCGAAGCATCTAAAACCTTGAAGGATGGCTGAACCATAAGGTCATGCAGAAACTCAACTCATGGAACAACAAAACGAACCCCTCGGTTTTGTGAATTTCAGCTTGTTTTATTCTCCTTCATTCTTTTTCCTAGAACCCAGAGTGCACCATTCATTGTATTTCATTTTTACAATGGCATGTTAATCCAAACGTCTCTGAAATCAGAGACGTCATGTACCAAAAGAAAATCTTTTGTAGCATTTTGGGTTGCTTTATTTTGATCTTTTCTATTATTATTTCTATGTTCCTTCAGGGCCACCATACACCTGAGATATGCCTTTGACCTTTTTAACAGAACTCGGGGAGTACCGAGTATACAGTGCTATGCCAAAATGAATACTGATATGCTGGTAGTCTTTGTTTTACTGGTATTGTTCGTAGATCAAGCGTCGTTACTACAGGACGAAAACACTGAAAGCACGATAATAATAAAAAAAAAAAAAAAAAAAAAAAAAAAAACGTGCTCGAAATAATTTATTTGTCACCGTCTTAAATGTTTTTTAGAAAATCATTCGATGCTTCTAGAATCAGTTCGGTCGAAACTATAGTTTCATCTTCTCTTGAAACAGGGCGAGAGCTCGAAATAAGTGCAAAGGCGTGTTCTAATAACCATATCGCTTAAAATAAATATTTGCCACGGCTCGAAAAAAAATTACTGTAAAAGCTTGAACAGAATTATTGCAAAATTTGGTCATGCTCTCAAAATTATTTTGCTTTAAAAATAATTTAAAAGTCAAAGAACTCAAATTCTATTTATAGTCATTACTTTCTTTTCACCACATGTTCCTTTAGGCACTTATTATAGCCTCATTGTCCGAGGTACGAAATTGACATGAACTGAACGGTTTGCATGTGTCAGATTTGATTTTGTAGCTTTCGAACCAGTTAGGCTCCACTCCGCGATTGGTTGCCTGCCCCTTCTACTTTTGTCCTGTCCTATTTAGCGGGAACTTCCTGCAGCCAATTTCACAAAACGCTAGGATCAATCCTATCTCGAGTTAGGACGAGTAACCCATCCTAAAACTTAGGATGAGTTTAATGCGTCCTACGTATTTTGATACGGAACTGAACCCGTCCTAAGTCCTAAGATTAATCCTAAGTTAGGAAGAGTTTGGTGAAATCGACGGCTGGTCACTTAAGTTGATATAACTACCTTCAACAAAGTACTTGAGAGAAAAACCACGGATCTTGCTTCCCCACCCCCCCCCCCCCCCCCAATAAACGGTCTGGGAAACCCCTGTCTTTTTCTATTAATTCGTTTATGTTTCCCGTTCCAGCGGCTGCCAGGGCAAATCGATAGATCATGACCGCTTCTTTGGCAATGGAACGGTTTCATCGAGTCATTTTGTTGCCATGAAGTGTGTACTTTACAAAGATTCAAAATGTTTGGTGTGCGAGAATATAATGTAAGTAACAGTAACTATCACTTGTATTTTATTTCATGTATTTATTCATTTTTATATTTTACCTATGGATTCATTTGTGTTTTCTTTCTTTTGAAGTCATACGACTCCATTAATAACTTTTATTCAAACTTCATAAAGTTCACCACAAAAAGCCACATTGGACAATCAATCAATCTATACAGTAATAGTTGCATAAACAATAGAAATATTTAATCAAAGGCTATATTAACAATTAAAGACTCTAGACACTATTGGTAATTTTCAATAACCAGTCTTCTCACTTGCTGTATCTCAACATATGCATAAAATAACCTACCTGTGAAAATTTGAGCTCAATCGGTCGTCGCAGTTGCGAGATGATAATGATAGAAAAAATACCCTTGATACACGAAGCTGCTTTCAGATACTTGATTTCGAGACCTCAAATTCTAAATCTGAGGTTTTGAAATCAAATTCTCGAAACTACATTACTTCAAAGGGAACCGTTTCTCACAATGTTTTATACTATCAACCGCTCCATATTACTCGTTTCCAAGTATGGTTTTATTCTAATAAATATTTTGAGTAATATTATTACCAATAGTGTCCAGTTTTACATGATTGACAAATAGTATGTTTACCGTAATAGAGTGGTATTTTGTTTCTCAATTTGAGAGTGAACAAGTTTTTAATTGTGTGCACAAAAAACATTGCGAACAGAACATATCACATAGTTTTGCTTAACAAAAACAGTTGATGGCCGGCAGTGTAAGCACTTTATGTAATCCACCATAAAACACAAACTGACAAACCTGTTGAAGTTTGAGATCGATCCATCATGAGAAAATAGTCAAAAACCGATTACACATTTTGCATGACATCGATGCAAATAAGGAATAAAACGCTCACTGAGCCATGAATTGAACTTCAAACTTGAAATTATATTATCTTTTTTTCTCATTAAATATGACGTTTCATACAAAATACCCCAAGGGATATTTATACACTATCATCATCATTAGACATGTAAGTGTTTTCTTACCAATTCTGTAACGTTCCTGTAAAGACAATGGACACTATTGGTAATTGTCAAAGACCAGTCTTCTCACTTGGTGTTTTTCAACAAATGCATAAAATAACAAACCTGACTCAAATGGTCGAACTTGCGAGAGAATAATGAAAGAAAAACAACCTTGTCGCACAAGTTGAAGTTGGGTGCTTTCAGACGCCTTGATTTCGAGACCTCAGCTGTGAGGTCTTGAATGCAATTCAAATAGTTTGGTGCATGAGAAATTACTTCTTTCTCAAAACCTATACTTCAGAGGGAGCCGTTTATCACAATGTTTTATACTTTACTTTACCAAAAGCTCTCCATTGCTCGTTCCCAAGTTTTATGCTAACAATTATTTTAAGTAATTACCAATTGTGTACAGTGCCTTTTTAAGCTTTGTGTATCCCAACATAAGCATAAAATATCAGGCCTGTGAAAATTTGAGCTCAATTGTCATGGAACAGTCTTTTCGCTTTGTGTATCCAAACATAAGCATAAAATAGTTGTGAGATAATGATGAGAGAAAAACACCCTTGTTGGACGAATTTGTAAGCTTTCTGATAAGAATAAAAGACTTATAGCTAGAAGTATTTTAATATTTTAGCGAGAAATTACCTCTTTTTCAAAATCTATGCTATTTCAGAAAGAGCCGTTTCCAACAATGTTTTATACTTTCAACAGCTCTCCAATGCTGGTTACCAAGTCAGTGTTTAAGTCAATATTTAATTTGAGTAATTACCAAATGTGTACCTTTCCTTTAAGAACCGTTCATGGGCGATTTCCCAGGTTTATATATTTTGAACTTGTCGCATCGCTTTACAAACGCTTTATTTAGGCACAACGCCTGATTGGCTTTAAATAACAATAGCCGGCATAAAAAATCCTGGATCTACGGCCGACAGGACTGACATTATGATTCCGTACCGAACATCAACGATACTGTCCGAATGTTGACGACAACACGTTCGGAACATTTCGGATAAATTCCTCCTTTTTGGTCATGTGATTTTAGGTGATACAGGTGTGGTGGTTTCAGTCTTCCGCCGTGTTCAGTTTTCCGGGTGACGTAGCCGGACATTTCACCACGTTGTTGGAACGGATTAAGCTTTCCGGCGTGTTCAGTTTTCCGGGTGACGTAGCCAGACGAAAATACAGCAACGAGTACCCTGACGAGTACTGTAGTTCTCTCAGTGACCCCAAATTGGTTATTATTACGATTCTTTTCTGTTTAGTCACATTCTCTTGCCCCATCTTTACACGTATTCATGCGTACAGCTGTAAGCAGGTCACACTGCTTGTGCCACACCAAATTCTCTCATACGATCCACGCGTTCGCCGCTCGTTTGTACTCGTGGACGCCGCCATGACTACAGCTACCGGAGAGTAACACGGATGACTCAATACAGCACTAAAAATTGACTACTTTTGCTTGCTGTGCGCAGGCATCGCATGACGTAATGTTACCGTATTTGGTCATTCGGAAAACTGAACACGGCAGAAAGTTGAAACCGCCACACCGGACCCTAAATTCGACAGAGTCTAGTCGGAGATTTTTGGGTCTGGGAACCAGACTATGATCTTATAAGACAGTTTTTTCATTCCCATTGGCCGAGAGCAACGGCTGAAACAGTTGTGCCACATCATTCGATACGCGCGACGCGCACAACAATCCCTTGTAAGGAGTTGTTTACCCGAGCGCCTTACCATTTCATAGCTGGAGGGGTGTTGTGTTGAAAGAAATCGCTGAACCATTTTAATTTTTGCATGTATTTTACTCGTTGACCAAAACGTGTTGATGTTTTACCGTAAAGGTATTTATGAATGGGTTCGTCGAGGTAAACTATCAAGAACCAGGCCTCGTTGGGTTTAAATCACTAGTTGAAAACCGATTCAACACACTTTGATTCTCTTGGTTCAGTTCAGTACAAAATTTACTTCCAATTCCTCAATCAATACAAATACAATGTAGGCAAAGTGATACACAACATGCAGGAAATTGGTTGGGGTCAACCAAGCACGGCTTGTGTAAGGGAGTGCCCACACAAAGAACAGAAAGATCCTATGCTAGACCTTGTTACACGTCCTAGTGTGTCAATCAACATTTTGTTTTGTTTATTTGCAACATACATAATAATTCACATTATTGTACTTGCTTCTTTGTAATGTTCTGTTGGTTGCTTTGGGTAAATAACCAAAAATTCACACTAGCGGGAGTGGTTTGGTTACAAAGAGCAGGACAAAACTCTTTCTTGAGTAAAATTGGCCGGTGATTTTTTTTTTCTTTTTCTAATAATTGTCTGTCAATATTACCAAAACAGATAGACCAAAATTATAAAAAAACCTTTAATTGAGCAAACAAATAAGCTTACATTATTCCTTGCAATACCCGGACAAAATACTTTTCAGAAAGTTCTGAAAAGAAGAAGGGCGTTACAACCAAACAAGTCCTATGCCAGAGGGGCGCAGCACACTAAATAAACTCACAAACCAATTCTAATTGGTCTCTGGCAGCCTCTTGAAAACCAATCAGATATATTTTCATTAAAAAAAAGGAAGACTTCCTAAACATTGATGGTAGATCAGCAATTTAGTTTTTGGGACTTAATTACTCTAAAAAAAAAAAATCAACGGAATTTTGCTTTTTTTCCATGAGGCATTCTCCCAAAATGAAATAGTACCTTTAGAGGCACTGTACACATTTCGTAATTACTCAAAATGTATAGAAAAATAAAACCTTATTTAGTAACAAGCAACGGAGAGCTGTTGATAGTATAAAACATTGTGAGAAACGGCTCCCTCTGAAGTAACGTAGCTTTTTAAAAAGAGGTAATTTCTCAATAAAGTAATAAAAGACTTCTGGCCAGAAGTCTTTTATTCCTATCTGAAAGCACACTATTTTCATACAACATGGGTGTTTTTTCTTTCATCATTTTCTTGCAACTTCAATGGCCAAAGTTTCACAGGCTTGTTATTTTATGCATTTTATGCTGGCATACTACTGGCATGGTCTTTGACAATAATTACCAAACGTGTTCGAAAAGTTATCGAATCTCCTTGAGTTATTCCTACATTTCAGAGTTTGAATTTGGTTATTGCTTCTTCAAGAAAAAATGCTCAAATAAAAATTAAACTGAAATAAAAAATAAGCCTTGCTTTTTAATAGTTGATGTCAGTTCTGTGGAGATTAAAGATGGTATTATTAAAGTGTTTAATGTTTACGCTGTACTATCGAGACCACAGTCATTTGTCCTTTTTTGTTTGTATGTGTTCTGTCTGTTTTTTTATTTCAGGCGTGTTTTTTATGTTTTGTTTATACCCTACAGTAAATTAAATACATTTTACTGTCGGGCGGGCGGGTGAAAGGGTCTGTCCACAAATTTACATTAAACTAAAAGAAAACACAGTTTGGAGATAAAATATTACGTGCTGGGGTGCTGTAGTATGAGAAATGGGTAAAACAATATAACGAAATTATAAGTTTGAGTGTAAATACCAAGATCAAAGTGAGTTGTCACTGACAGGCACTTGTAATTGAGAGTACTCGTTTAGACAACGTGTCAATAAACAAATTCAAAATTTTAAAAAAGTACACTTTGTAATATCGTCCTTGTGTTAGTAATAATTATGAACATATAACGTTTTATAACTTGAAATTTACTTGGAATGGGGAAAATGCCAATGATATCATCAACAAATTATATGTAAAAACACCAGTTTTACAAAATGTATGACTTGTTTATAAAAGTGCCGGTCAGTACAGGGACGGTAAAAGGTATAAATGCTGCATACCTGGACATTTTCCCGCCGTGGTGCTGGAACTCCGAACCCAAATACGATCTAGAATAAAGGGAGATAACTCATTCTGTAAACAGATTGCCATGAACATTAATAACAAAAAAAAATATGCTTAAAGGAACACGTTGTCTTGATCGGGCGAGTTGGTCTATGATTAGCGCTTAAACCGTTTGTTATAAAATGCATAATATGGTTATGTTTTAAAGATCCTGGACACTACTGGTAACTGTCAAAGACCAGTATTCTCACTCGGTGTATCTTAACATAATGCATCAAATAACAAACTTGTGAAAATTTGAGCACAATCGGTCGTCCAAGTTGCGAGATAATAATGAATGAAAAAAAAACACCCTTGTCACACAAAGTTGTGTGTGTTTAGATTGTTGATTTCGAGACCTCAAATTCTAAATCTGAGGTCTAGAAATCAAATTCGTGAAGAATGAGTAATTAAAAAAATAGTGTCCATCACTACCTTTAAAAGTAGAACATAATGATCCGCACAAAATATACCTCGTATATTGCTTATAGTTTTCCTTGTACTATGTGAATTACATGGTCTAACATTTTTTGTGTGGACTCCACAAGTTATGGTGAACCAGTCGATTGTTTTAATCCTGTAATGGCCCAAGCACACATGGAAACTACATCTGCAAATCTAATTTCATAAGATGATCACATGATCCACGCAGAAAGAAAATCCCTGCCCCTAAGGAACATACCCTTCTATTTTGTTTTTACAAAACGCATTACTTCGAAGTGAATTGTTTCTTAAAGGCAGTGGACACTATTGGAAAAACTACTCAAAATAATTATTAGCATAAAACCTTACTAGGTAACTAGTAATGGGTAGAGGTTGGTAGTATAAAACATTGTGAGAAACGGCTCCCTCTGAGGTAATGTAGTTTTCGAGAAAGAAGTAATTTTACACGAATTTGATTTCGAGACTGCTTCCGATTTAGAATTTGAGGTCTCGAAATCAAGCATCTGAAAGCACACAATTTCGTGTGACAAGGATGTTTTTAAGAGTAATTACCAAACGTATATCTTCCCTTTATAGTAGTGAATTAAGTAAGTCTGTGTATACATACCTCCGATTAAACCAAGACATACCACGAGAAACTTGGAAATCACAAGTAAACGGCCCGCCATTCTGCTACCTAACTGCAAAACTACCGCTATTCCAAATAGTTGAGTTTTCGGTACTTTCGAATACGGAAGTTCTTGCTAAAAAAATAGTCTAATTTGATTATTCTTGATTCAAAATATTATTATCTTTCTTGTTTTCTCCCATTACCAGTATTGGAAAAATAAAGTGGTTTCCTCTTGGAACGGTTTGACGATCGGAACGATAACAACTGTACAACAAATTAAATTTAGAATTTGTTGGTTTTCGCTTTGTATGCAATCAGGTTCTCGTATTGATTTTTCACTTGTGTGTTCCTTTTATGTATCGAGAACGTTTTAGTAAGTAAAGCCGCAAGGGTGTTTGACTGTTTTATGTGCGAACAAACATCTGTAAATGAAATTAAGCTAGGTTGTATGGTTTTTTAATACATGCAAGACATGGTTTAAAAGATTGCTGCAATCTTTGACTCAAACAGCCATCGACAACTAAACATTAATGAGTGTACACGTCGTCATCGTTTATTGCTATGTCTTACTTCGTATTTTTGGTTTTTTTGTTTTCGTCCCTATTGCAAATGTTCACTAAGTTGTAATGACATAAACGTCTGTCTCGTTAGATTTAAACTTAATTATCGCACAGGTTGGGCCAACAGTCAACAGTTTCTTACAAAAAAAACACACACACGCACCCCAACGCACTATATATTTCAGTACCTGAGCCTTTTATAGAATGGTGCTCCACCGGTCTGAGCGAAGGATACATTTATAAAATCAAATATTCGTGCATCTGGGCTATTCTGTTTTATCAATACGCAAACAATAGTTCTTGCATGTTTCCAGCATGTTCCTACATTTCTAAAAGTACTTCTTTTGAACTAGCAAATAAGATGGCGGCCAGTGACCGACGAAATCATTGGATATATACACGCACGAGACAGTGGCCAACTGTAAAAAAATATTCCCATATACATGTACACATGCCAAGTAGTGCACCCCGACCCCCCCCCCCCCCCCCCCTTCCAGGTTTTTATTGACCTGGTTTTCGGTTAGGTCTGACTCATTTTGGGTCAGTTTGACTCGGAACCAGTGTCAATGTGACACAGCGTACGAGTCAAAAGTCTAGATTTGAACACATTTATGGGGGTCACGTGGCCGTGGATACAGACTCTGGGCGAAAATGACCCACAAAGGCTCAGGCTCGCTCGACCTAGAAATTCAGGTCAAATCTGACGTCGAAGGACGATTCGGCGATAAAGTATTGAAACAGCTGAAAACACTTGTTAGAATTACAAAGTTTGTCTGACTTTTCTCAAAGGGCAAAACCATTCGAAAAGCAGACGTTTATATAAGTAGGAACAATACCACAAGGCACGATAGGCCTGGTCATACTAAAACAAGGTGTACGACGTCAATCACACATTGATAGTTAAGAATGAGTGTTAGGAGGGAGCCTGCAAGTATGATGAGTCAATCTGGGGAAGGGACTAAGTGCCTTTAAAAGGGACGAACAAATACAATGCTGGTAGGGAAAAACATATAAAGTAATTGCTGGGAAACATGTTATCCCAAGAAAGAAAGAACAACTTGACAAGAGACAGACATTACAAATGAGGGGGAATAATTGTCAACTTCTCACACATGCTCCCATGTCAATCCGAAAGGAATAACAACGGTTTTTGAGTCATATCAGGATTAAGTAGTGTTGAGTGTGAGTGTGTAAACCATAAAACATGTCGGCACAGATTGTTAAGTATGCCAATCGAAGACGGACGAATGATCAGGGTCAAATTGCATGGATCTGCTTACCGAAAACCCAGAATCGGCGCTTACGGAAGCAGGGAATTCTGTGCTTGCATGCGTACTCCACGTTACAAGGCACTCTACGCTTTGGTAGACACAGAAATTCGGCGCTTGCACGTAAGCGGGAATCGTGATCGTAATCGCAGAATTCGGCGGTAAGCAGAGCCATGAAATTGGGCCCAGTTGGGTTAAGCGTTTTGAGACTGCTGCACCTTGTGGATAACAAAATAATAACTAAATGCGCGCCCAAAATGTCTCTTTTTTCCGCCATAGTGTCTATAAAAAGGTAAATGTACATCGTTGACACAAAATTAGCATCTTGAATAATTGCTCTGCCAGTATCTACACCAGAATAATAAAATCACATAAATGCTCAAATTGTTCTCAGATTATTGGATTACACATGAACCCATATTTTAATAAACTCTGGGAGTTTTCTCAGTATTTTTAACCAAATATATATATTTAACAAATATAAAGCTACCTCTTTGAGTAAAAATATAATATAAAACTACTTCTTGGTTATGTATTTAAAAATGCATTATGAAAAAAAGTCAAAATTATCAAACAAGCCGACTAGTGCGTCACTTCCAACAATAGTAGTGAAGTTCACTGGATAATAATAATGGGGAAAAAACACGACAATTTTAAGAAGTTTGACAATAACGAAATTGTATTACAACGATCGGGTAACAAGAATAGTACTGATCTTTGAAGACCAAGGCTTCTTTCTTGTTAATTTTTCATTTTTTTTTTTTTTTTTTTTTTTTTTTTAATAAACAAACTGACAGTCTTTAACTGCTTAACCAGTAAACAGAACATGTTTCAGTTTTAATTCAGTAGTGGTTAAAACAGTAAGTACTCTTTTGTATGATTATTTGCAATCTCTCTTCAAAAGAATGATAGCAGTGGTAGCACAAAGCTCGTGACCCAGTGCATTGTTATCATTCACAAGCTTAAAATTATCTTTTAAAAACATTTAAAAATGTATCATTCATCAAGATGATCAATATTCATCTTCATACCTGGGTAAGTAAAAAAAATACATATTAACAAAAATTCATCAAATATACAAAACATTTGCATCAACATTAAAGGCAGTGGACACTATTGGTAATTACTCAAAATAATAATCAGCATAAAACCTCACTTGGTAACAAGTAATGGGGAGAGGCTGATAGTATAAAACATCGTGAGAAACGGCTCCCTCTGAAGTGACGTAGTTTTCGAGAAAGAAGTAATTTTGATTTCGAGACCTCAAGTTTAGAATTTGAGGTCTCGAAATCAAGCATCTGAAAGCACACAACTTCATGTGACAAGGGTGTTTTTATTTCATTCATATCTCGCAACTTCGACGACCAATTGAGCTCAAATGTTCACAGGTTTGTTATTTTATGCATACGTTAAGATACACCAAGTGAGAAGACTGGTCTTTGATAATTACCAATAGTGTCCACCGTCTTTAAGTGCGTTTTTCTTTTTTTACTTATGGGTACTTCAACTATATAAAAAATATACAGAAATGTGATTTTTCTCATAAGTAGACTATCAGCCAATTTTCTCGTTGGGTTGCTTAGAAGTGCCACTGGAAATTTGAAAATAACAATACAAAGTGTTGCTGTACATGACTCCACTTCCATTAAAGACATTGGACACTATTGGTAATTGTCAACGCCCAGTCTTCTCACTACATGTAGGTGTATCTCAACATATGCATAATTAATTAATTCGTCGTCGAAGTTCCGGGATAATAATGACAAAAAACACCCGTGTCACACGAAGTTGTGTGCTTTCAGATGCTTGATTTCGAGACCTCAAATTTTAGAACCGAGGTCTCGAAATCAAATTCGTAGAAAATTACTTCTTTCTCGAAAACTATGTCACTTCAGAGGGAGCCGTTTCTCAAAATGTTTTATACTATCAACAGCTCTCCATTGCTCGTTACCAAGTAATTTTTTTATAATAACAATTATTTTGAGTACTTACCAATAGTACCCAGTGCCTTATAGTAACATGTTTAGTAGTTGGTGGAAAAGCACAAGACATTCTCACGTGGGGCAATAAAGCAGGTAGGCCACCAGAATTTGGTGATAAAAACACATTGATAGAAAAATATAGAAGTTTACCCTATAATTCTTTGCCTATAAAGTTGCCTAAAAAAGTTGCCTCAAATGGCATGGAAATTCCCTTTGGCACAGTGGATATAAACACATACAAATATATATATACACATTTTGTTACATTACATGTAGCTTCCTGTTATTAATACAGACTAGTGGCTAACATAAGGCAACATTGCTTGTACAAAACTGGTTTTTTGTTTCGATACCTTTCAGAAATTTAGGCAAAGTTTCATTGGGATATCACCATCACTAGACCCAATTTTATGAAGCTCCTTAGAAGCTGCATTGAAAAAAATAGTCCTTATCAAAAAAAGGACTAGAGCCAGAGTACCATGTCATAATGCACAATATTGACTGGTATTCTGCTCAATCTTTGCTTAATAGAAAATGTATTAACACACTAATTGGGTCCAGGCATTGCGATTGCAGCATATGGGTACACAATTAGTGGGTTTTTTATGAGTTACTTACTAGTCGCCCATTTAGCTTAAAGACAGCAGACACTATTGGTAACTGTCAAAGACTAGCCTTAACAGTTGGTGTATCTCAACATATGTATAAAATAACTAACCTGTGAAAATTTGAGCTCAATCGGTCATCGAAGTTGCGAGATAATAATGAATGAAAAAAAAACACCACAAAGTTGTGTGTGTTTAGATTGTTGATTTCGAGACCTCAAGTTCTAAATCTGAGGTCTCGAAATCAAATTCGTGGAAAATTACTTCTTTCTCTGAACTATGGCACTTCAGAGGGTGCCGTTTCTCACAATGTTTTATACCATCAACCTCTCCCTATTACTCGTCACCAAGAAAGGTTTTAATGCCAATAATTACTTTGAGTAATTACCAATAGTGTCCATTGCCTTTAAAGCAAGTAGTGCGACTGCAGTCTGCCCAGGTATGTCAAATTAAAGCTTGCCATGCTCTTTTTACTGTTGGGATAAATTACTTTCCCTTAAATACTCATAACAGCTTACAACAGTTCACATTTCAATGTTTACAAAATTACATCAGCTAAATGCAATTAGGCCATTCAATGAAATTTCACTTGCGTAACAAAGAAAGATCACACAATGATAGATATGTCAATATTTGTTAATTTTTTTTAAATAAACAAATAAATATTAACATTTGTTTTTACCCATACACCGATGTGTGTTAGCGCAGTATATTTACTAAGCACTTTCCCGAGTCCAGTGAAAAAAATATTACAGGCATATTTTACTCAGGAGGGATTCAAACCCACGACCCTTGCAATTCTAGAGCAGTGTCTTACCAACAAACAAATAAATGATTCACTTTACAAAATGAATGTTTTTGACAAAAACAAACTTCGAAGACCACTCTCAATCAATAAACTCCATTTACCAGGAGCTCCAAAGTGAACAAAGTCAATTTCATGAATTCCATACAAATTGCACTAATGACCTTACAGTCCTGAGCTGACATTTCATACATCAACAATATTTTCAACTGCAAAGTATATTTTTTATGAAGTTATAGCGATCTTTCTTTACTTTAGATTCTCATAGATGCAGTTGGAGTCCAGATATTCCTGAGCCACCCCATAGCAAAACTGGTACTGAGCCTGTCAAAATCAAACAAAACTGACGATTAATCAACAATCAATGACAAGTAAAATCATATTTCAGACACAATTCAGCATGGCAGTCTGACATAAATTTCTCCTGAGGTTACGCTCACTTACTTGACATTGGTTCAATCCACTTCTATAAAAACGCATTTTATTGAACACTCAACACAGAGCGCAAACTTTGTCAAGTTAAAGTTTACCGTTAGCAAAATAGCACGGTGAACTGCAGTATAGGCTCATAAAATGCAGTTATTATTGTTTCCAAAAGAAGAAGGATGCTGATTCGCATATTTTGCTTTTTTGAGTAGACCACATGGCGTGAACCAGTTGCTATGGTTGTGGTTTGACGACCTGGGAATGATGTGACGACTGTGGCGGTACATAAAAGTTTAAAATCTAAATATAATATTTAAGTAATTTTTTTTTTTTTTTTTGGGGGGGGGTTATCACAGGGGTTAATCTCGAGGTGCCTGTTGTTCAATTCAGTTCCATTCAGCATATCTCCCTTAGATAAGAATATTTAAACACCCATATTTGCTAACCCCTGTATATTGACTTCTCTTTGTTCTCCTACTGTTTGGACTTTTTAGCGACATACCAATTGGTTTTGTACAAGAACGTGAAAGGAGGATACCCCCATTCTGTAAAAACGCCTTGATCCACCCCAAGTCAAAGTAGTCACACAGACTACCCAATGACTTACCAACGACTGCACCATGCCAGCACGGGTAGCTCGCAGCTTCTTAACAGCCTGGAAAACATCCAGGGTTTGCGTTTCACGGATACTCTCCAAGATCGTCATCAATGCACATAACGTCCCGCTGCGTCCTAATCCATCTCTGGTTATACAAAAACACAAAGCAGTTATGGTTAAGTGCCTTGCTCAAGAGCACAGGTGTCATGATAATAATAATACTAATAATAATAAAACAGTATTTATAAAGCGCCAAATTGCAAAAGGATACAAGGCGCTGAGAAGGAAAGAAGAGGGAAAAAGACAGAACCAAGATAAAGATGACCAGCTACGAAGAGGCAAAAAGGTGGGTTTTGAGAGCACGTTTGAAGGCTGGGACACTGTTTGAGCTTCTGGTAAGGGTAGGTAGAGAATTCCATAGTCGGGGAGCAGCAATTGAAAATGCCCTATCACCTGCAAGTTTATGGGTTTTGTGAACTGAAAGGTATTTACCAGTAGAAGAGAGAAGAGAGTAAGAAGATGTCTGGAGTGAAAGCAGAGAGGAGATTCGAACCCACACTCTGCTGCTGAACAAAGCTTGGGTCTCTTGAACTAGACTGCTTGGCCAATGACATGCCATCAAAAGTAATGTAAAATTAGCGGTTTATTTTGGGTGCCTTGCTCAAGAGCTCAAAAGTCATGACTGGGATTCGAGCCCACTCTGCTGCTGAACAAAGCTTGGGCCTCGCTGTACTTACATGCATTGAACTGTAATAGGTCCATCAGGATTATCTTTTGTCCACAAGTTGACAGTTTCTAACACCTTGAGGAGACTTGATGGGGAGTTGGGGACATCCTTCCTCGTTGGCCACTGCAGGAACTGGATGTGACAAACCTTCCTTGACTTGTCATTCTGTGAGTAAAAACGGATTCATTGTTGAAATTTCACTTTGTATTTAAATGCAGCGGACACTATTGGTAACTACTCAAAATATTTATTAGCATAAGACCTTACTTGGGTCTGAGAAATGGGGAGAGGTTAATAGTATAAAACATTGTGAGAAACGGCACCCTCTGAAGTGGAGTGGTTTTCGAGAAAGAAGTAATTTTCCATGAATTTCATTCTGAGCTCAGATTTAGAATTTGACGTCTCAAAATCAAGCATCTGAAAGCGCACAACTTTGTGTTACAAGGGTGTTTTTTCTTTTATTATCTCGCAACTTTGAGCTCAATTGGTCGGCGAAGTTGCGAGATATGAATGAAAAAAAAAACACCCTAGTCACACGAAGTTGTGTGCTTTCAGATGCTTGATTTCGAGACCTCAAATTCTAAACTTAAGGTCTCAAAATCAAATTCGTGAAAAATTACTTCTTTCTCAAAAACTACGTCACTTTAGAGGGAGCCGTTTCTCAAAATGTTTTATACCATCAACCTCTCCCCATTACTCGTTACCAAGTGAGGTTTTATGCCAATTATTATTTTGAGTAACTGCCAATAGTGTCCACTGCCTTTAAGTAATAACAATAAAACATTATTTGAGTAGCGCCCAAAATTCATTACAAAATACAAGCTCTAAGACACTTTACACAAATTAAACGGGAACAAAATCACATTAAAAAAATTACCATTAAAAAACCACAACACGAACAATTAAACAAAAAAGGCAGGAAAATAATGTGACGTAATTAAAAATAATTGCATTTAAAACGCCAATAATAAATGTCCAAAATGCATAGAAAACCTAAGAGCATATATACATCCTTAAGAACTATCCACAAACCTTTCTGCTTGAGTTGTAGATACTGAAGTGTCTCACAATGACTGAATCATTCTTGAAATGAATACCTTCTGATGTAACAGTCAGAGGTTCAAAACTCACACTTCCCTCATCTGGCCAATACTGGGCGACACTCTGCAGAGAGCAGTAAATAATGATGATGATTTATTAAAGGAAAAGTTACACCTTTGGCTTTTGGAAAGTGATCGTTTTAATCCTTTATAAATGAGGATGTACATGTATATAGGCCTAATAAAACTAACCTGGGAACATTTTCTTTGAAGAGGTGGTCACGTTTTTTGAGATATAACTAAAAAATCTTGTTTAACATTATTTAAACCACACTATACTTGAAGTAGAATTTTTCTCAAAATGCTTTACACTTTCGAAGGACCAAAAGTTGTTACTGCCTCCACTTTTAAGAGTAATTACCAAACTTATATCTTCTCTTACTTAACCTTAAAGTCCCAGATATGGGAGTGTCTTTGGGCAAAGACTCAACTATAATACTGGGGGGGGGGGGCTGTTATACCTAGCAGTTGGTAGATTTTATAAAACACCAAAAATAAAAATAAATATTTATTTTTCATCATTATTTAATTTCTCGGGTAGTTAAAAATTGACATAATTCACATAGTTAGGTAAAAACTTTAAAAGTTACAGCAATGAGCAATTAAAATACATAGGGAGGAAAACAGAACAGCTGGAGCCCGAAGGGTTGCCTAAAAGAAACACAGTTCCCGTCTCCAGCAGGTCCTAAAGAGAACAACTATACATTGAAATATACAAATATAAACACAGCAATCAAAATATTACAAATACGGATAAAAATACATATACAAGGGCACACAAGAAAGATTAAAATAATACGTTAAAGATACCTTTAAAACTTCTTAAAACATAAAAAATAAATAAAAAAGGCTAACAATTAAGTACAAAGGCTAAAAAGCTTTAGTACACATGCTTAAAAGGTGAGATTTTTACAAAGCAATTTTCTCACATTCATGTTCAAGTTTTTGCTCTAGTAAAGTGCAGCTAACCGAGCTCCCTCCCTATTCATTATGAACACAATAGGCAAAAGGTTGAAATTGCTTATATACAAAGTTTTAACAATAGCATTAACAAATTACAAAGTTAGAAACACAAAAATAAAAACAAACACAACAGCCAAGTGGCCTTAGCAATACACAACAAATTGAAACAGATGTCAACTTGAGACTGGAAAAAATAAATACAAATAACACAAATAAATCCAAAGGCATTTTCTATACCTTGATTGTGTGAACAAAAATGGTACAAAATGTAGGAAAACTTGAAGCATCTTACCGGATCATTGTCCATGGAGTTGAGCATAACAATACAGGATGATTTGTAATCATACACCATCCTCCAGATGTCACCTACAGTGTTGGGAAGAGGAGCTTGTGTGGCCAGGTACGCATTCTTATTCTTGTATCCCTAGGAAAAACAAATTACAAATTCACGTCTCGGGCCAAGGGATTCTTGTTTAGGTACATGTACTTAAAGACACTGGACACTATTGGTAATTGTCAAAGACCAGTCTTCTCACTTGTTGTATCTCAACATATGCATAAAATAACAAACCTGTGAACATTTGAACTCAATTGGTCATGGAAGTTGCGAGATAATAATGGAAGAAAAAACACCATTGTCACACGAAGTTGTGTGCTTTCAGATGCTTGATTTCAATTTCAGGACCTCAAAATCTAATTCTGAGGTCTCAAAATCAAATTCAAATAATTTAGTGGAAAATTACTTCTTTCTCGCAAACTACGTTACTTCAGAGGGAGCCGTTTCTCACAATGTTTTAAACTATTAACTATCTCTTGAGCGTTAACAAGTAAGTTTTTATGCTAATACTTATTTTAAGGAATTACCAATAGTGTCCAGACTGCTAGATTCAAAGATCACAAACTTAAGGGTGTACTACTTGTACTTACATCAAGGAAAGTAGCATTGATGTAGTTAGTGCTGCCCTCTTCCCCAGAGGTCATCAGATATGGACGGCATTTGTCAACTGTGAAAGAAAAAAAACAAGACTTAACTCATATTAAAAATAAAATTCCCTACAAGGACTTTCAATCATTCTCAGCACAACGGTGTGCTAGAAGATTCTGTCCACCGGAGATTCGGTCCGGCCATATGGCAAACTGTGAACAAACTTCTTTTGAATCACGGAAGAAGCTCATCAGGCTGGTAATATAAATTACATGTAACTTAGCCAATGAATTTTCTATGAAACACAGCCAACAGTTACGTAACTTTTGTTTTCTAGTGATATAATGACGACGACGACGACGACGACGGCGGCGGCGGCGGCGGCGGCGGCGGCGGCGGCGGCGGCGGCGACGACGACGACGACGACGACGACGACGACGACGACGACGACGACGACGACGACGACGACGACGACGACGACGACGACGACGACGACGACGACGACGACGACGACGACGACGACGACGACGACGACGACGACGACGACGACGACGACGACGACGACGACGACGACGACGACGACGACGACGACGACGACGACGACGACGACGATGATAATAATAATAATAATAAACGGCATTTTAAATACGCTCTACTTAGAAAACGAAAACACAGCGCATACAAAAATAGAAACGTCGACACGTTAACAAAATTTACCTAAATACTGGCTATGTTTCATAGAAAATTCATTTGCTGAGTTGTTTTTAATCGTCCTCCTCCTGCCCATGTTAATGTCACATACAGGGGACTCGATCTCCGGCAGACAGAATTCCCTGTGACACCGGCACCAAAACATGGTTTTTGATAAGCCCCGGAACAAATATTGTTTTATTTGGATGCATGTATTTGTATAGGTTTTGATGTTGGTAGGTTTTATCGTACCTGGGAGGTTCTCCTGAAATCTGTTCTTATCAATGTTGTCCGGCATCTTCCCTCCGAGACATCTGTCTCCATTTGGCGTTACTGTGAAGATCTCCAGCATCTAGTGAATAATTAGAATAAGATAGATTTAGAACTAGAATTTTATGTTATTACCTTCATTGCACAAATCGCAAAAAAATAAAATTGATGCAAAAGGGAAAACCCAAACAGGCACATAGGCCTTCTAAATGGGGACCCTTGTTCAGAATGGTTTATTAGCCAATGATAAAAGGCAGTTGACACTATTGGTAATTACTCAAAATAATTATTAGCATAAAACCTTTCTTGGTGACAAGTAATAGGGAGAGGTTGATGGTATAAAATATTGTGAGAAACGGCACCCTCTGAAGTGCCATAGTTTCCGAGAAAGAAGTAATTTTCCACGAATTTGATTTTGAGACCTCAGATTTAGAACTCGAGGTCTCGAAATCAACCATCTAAACGCACACACCTTCGTGTGACAAGGATGGTTTTTTTTTTTCATTCATATCTCGCAAGTTCGATGACCGATTGAGCTCAAATTTTCACAGGCTTGATACACCAACTATGAAGGATAGTCTTTGACAATTACCAATAGTGTCCACTGCCTTTAACAACAATCAAAGGAATTTGAAGTATTGCTCTCACATCATAACAAACTCCAGTTATCCTCAAATATAACACAATAAGTAAACAAACTTTATACACAATCAGTACCAAAACAAACCTAAAAACTACAATACTTCTTACAAGACAAATTCCAATATAAACGCGCACAGCCGATGGTATATAACTTCATCATCATAAACATCAGTTTTAAAAATGATGTGCTCCAAGGTCAAAAAGTACACTAAAGGCCGAGTCACACTGCAGCGATAACGAAAACGATAACGATCACAACGCAAAGAGAACGCATTCTATTGGTTGAATTGCATGCTCCACGCAGAATACGCACACGCTCATCCAACCAGTGGAATGCGTTCGCTTTGCATCGTTATCGTTATCGTTCTCGTTATCGCTGCAGCGGGACCGGGCCTTAACACCCATTTCAGACAGGCTCGCCAGAGTCGCGCCGAACCAAATGGATTAAGAGCGACTCGAGGTCGAACCAAATAAATGTTGGTTCCAGACAGATGAACTTAACATAACATTTACATTGTCTCTGCTCATGACAAGATCAAAACTGACCAAGGCACTCCAGAGTCGTTCCAAATGACTGCAACAGTCAATCTTTCGACTTCTAACTGTTTCAGACGTCAGGCTTTCCGTGTACTTTAAGTCAGGTTTTCGTTCGGCACGACTCAGGAGCGCCTGTCTAAATTGGGTGTTACTAACTGGCTTTCAATACACTCAAATTTTAAAACATTTTTACAAAAATGGGAGACAACACTCTTATAGAACTTCAAAGACTGGCTGTGGCTGATATGCGCCGACATGGGCAACATGTACGATAAGAATTTGAGTTTGTTACTCACAAGGAACTGGTCCTTGAGACCAGACGATCCTGTTTTGGGGTCTTTTTTCTTGAGGCGAGTGTAATCCTGGTGTAGTTTAGCAATCGGGATAGCCGTGTTCTCACTCAGACAAGATTCCAAAAGAGCATCGAAGATAAACTTGTACTGATCCTGATATGTATAAAAACAGTCAAGATTTCAAATTAGAAAAAAGATATAGTTAAAGTATAAGCCGATATATGGTATTTCTTTTTCAGTTTGTCTTTCAGAAATTTGGAAGTTGGATTTGAATAACTTCTGACATCATAAAAAGCTGTAGTTATCCCCAAATACAAACTTTATACACTATCAGTTAAATAAAAACATACCTAAAATCTACAATAACTTCTAACATGAAATATTCCCATACAAAACGGTTAAATGGTACAAAACTATTCTGATGAATAGCAGTCAGAGGAAGTCTAATATTGGGCATTCATTAGTAATCGGACAACAGATTTTACCAGCCTTTTTTCAAATTAAACTTAGAAACGGTTTATTCTGTTGTAGTTTATTTCTTTTTCAGATTGACACAATGCCTTAAGGCCGAGTAATAGTCGGTCGCGCGATGGTCGTGCGATTGAAATCTTGACGCGCGATCATAAAATGACACAGTTTTTAGGCATCAACGATGACTATAAACTGTGTCGCGTTAGGCTATAGTATAAACCAACCTTTAGAAGAAATCTACGTGAGCATCCACAAGTAATCGCACCAAACATTATATCAGCATTTTTTCAAATTAAACTTTACTGTTAAGATTAACTTCAACACACCAGGGTTTGGACCATCCTGAATCTCTGCTCTCTCATGGCACGGACAAAGGTCAGGACGTCCACCTGTCCCTCAGCTTGACCCTGTTCCAACATGCTATCAACGGTGATGTATGTTCCTGTACGACCAACACCAGCACTAGGGAACAAAATTAATCAAGGAACATGTCAATACAGGCTGAGGAAGAACAACTAGAATGAAAGTCAATATTAAAAAAGCAATGATATGATTATTTTCAATGCACCAGATTTGGTGTAGCAGCCTCCAGTTGAGCAAACCCTTGTACCATGCACATTAATTTATACTTTACTTAACTCTGCAAAAGCTTGCCCTGAATCATGTGAAATGGCAACTCTCTCTTTAGTTATAATAATAATTGTGGCTTCCTTATATAGCGCACATGTCCGTCACCCAGTGACTCTCCTGGCGCTGTAACATACAGTATTTCCTGCCAGATGTGGGACTACGTTTGAATTATGAGACTTAATTCTGATAGCACCATGTAATGCTTTACAAGGTGCTGTGGGGCAATTTGCTGCCGATCGGACCAGGAACACCGGGGCGAACCCCTTCTCTTTTCGATAAGTGTACTGGGTTCTTTTAAATGCGTTACATAACACATGGAACCAATGGCTTAACGTCCCATCCGAAGGAGGAAGCAATGGTTAAGTGTCTTGCTTACGGACACAAGTGTCACGGCTGGGGTTTCAAACCCACACTCCGCTGATCAGAAACACCACAGTTTGAATTTGGTGCTCTTAACCGCTCGGCCACAAACATGCAACTTTCCGATTGCAAAACAAATAGAGGAAATGGCCGATCACACTTCACTTTTGTATAATGTTGTTCAATTTTCTATGGCACTGTTTTTTGAAAAGCAAAAGAGGAAATCAGTTTAGCTGAAAAAAATGCATGCCTGATAGTTTAAAAACATGCAAGTCATGGTGCCAGATATTCAAAACCAACCCACAATGACTAATTGGAGGAGTACAACATTTTATCTAATTTTATTTATTTATAATTGGTATCTATCAGCGGAAGGCCACCATTTACAGGTATCATTAAAAAACAGACAATACTATGTTTTAACTACTACAACAATAAAATTGTTTGAGAGTGCCAGTCAGAAGCCAGAAAATGTATCATTAAGTCACTCAAGGGTGTTAGGGTTGAAGAATTCAATCACAAGTTTTCTCATAGAATTTTTTTTAGTGAAGTGAGACCACTTTCCTGTTGGAAGTATAAAATCGAAAGTCATACCTGCAGTGTACAACTATGGGACCTTGTTGTGTCGTTTCTGAGGCGTGCACTCGTCCAATAAACTGAAGCAGTGGTGAAGACTCAGGCGGCTTCATATCAGGCCATGTGATGTAATGATACTGCATGACCTCACGAGGCATACCATCAGGCTCGCTGCTCTGTAAAAAACATAAAATCAAAACAACATTCTTTCATTGGTTTTCTTCAAGTTAGGTACAAATAGAGCTACATGTACATGTATTCCATTCTCGAACCTTTTCCAATTTGTTTAACACCGAACAAGTGTTTAATAAGAAACAAGCTTTACCTTTAACACGTGAAACTTTCGGATGATGTAGTTAGTATCGGACGTCTCACTAATATTGGCAACATTTATACCAGCATAGGTCTCTATCCCATCAGGCCAATACTTCTCACACTTTTTCTGATTGAAAAATGGAAAATGACAGGAAAACAACAATGACATTAAGGCTACTATAAAAGGCTAATCACTACAGAACTATAGACCGTATTGAATATGACGTCACCGTTCAAATATCTGACCTACAACATGGCGTCTGTGCATGTGTGCGGCATGTGCTGTAGAAGTCAAACGTGAAATGTTGCGTGCTGCGACCCAAATAATAGATCACTATCAAGCTTTCGTGTGTGGAACTATTCAATTGTTTTAATCCTACATTAAATGTAGATGTATACAATTTAACTAACCCGTGAAAATTTCATTTAAAAAGGTGGCCGCGTTTTTTGAGATATCATCAACATTCCAGAGCAAATATTTCCATGCGGGAAGAATAATCCCTAACATCTGAGAATCTGAGAATCATTACTGACCTAATTAAAATGTTGGACCATAAAATCTGATATTTTTGTGAAACGTTTCTCAAACTGCTTTATACTATCACTAGCTGTTGCAGGCTTCAAACCAAAAGTTTTATTGCCATTAATTTTACCAAATGTATACATCCTTAAATATATTCATCTAAAATTACCTTCCCGTTCTCCACAAGGTTGGTGAGCATGACAATCTTCCCCACTTGCTCCTGCCAGACCATCCGCCAAATGTCGGTCAAAGATGCTTTATTTGGACCTGAAATATTTAAAATTTAGAATAGACAGTTTTAAAGGTTTGCAGGGATTCAAGAGGGTTTCAAGAATTCATTTCTTTTTTTAATTTTAGATGCATTTATTTCATGTCAACATCAATCAATACATAGTGTAATGATATTGTTTAGAATACATGTAATAACTTGTAACAAAAAGGATTTGAGGCATTGCATGGTGAGATATCAATGTATATTTTGTTTGGGGTAACACTATATGTGTATCTACTTGCCAGGTAGAATTTGTTCTTAGAGAACTGTCTTGCTTTATTCTACTGCCGTGGAGTAGATAATCGGAGGTTCAGGAGACTTCTCAGTTCTGAAAAGAACTGTCCTGATAATTAACTATTACCAGGGCGGATGGTATAGAAAATAGACTGGACTACTACTATAGTAATTAACTGTACTGCCGCCGAGTCAGTTCTGAATTGGTCTCAACCATGTGTCAACGTTAGCTTGCACTAGTCATCGTCAGGAGACTTGTAACATGTAATAAGTTTATAATTCCCACCCCCTTTGACTTGTCTTTGTTTACTGACAAGGCACAGCCCCAGTTTTCCCAATTTGTATCCAGGCAGGCCTGAAATTTGGTACTTGGAAAAAAGTAGGAATATTTGATTAAGGGCTGATGACCTACATGAACACATGGCGTAGGCCTTAGCAGACTTTCAGGCCTTACTAAAATAAATAACAAATTTTCTGACTTTAAAATTCCAGATTTTTAAAAACTTAATTGAAAATAAAGGATTCTTAGTTTGCTTTATCTAAAGATTTGTTAAAAAGAAGAGAAAAATCTGAACCAGGATCCTGTCTAAATGGAAACCAATTCCCTCACCTTGGCAAGCAATGTACTTTGAGTCTTGCTGATATCCCTACAAGGAAACAAACCAATTCAAAATATTATTACAAGATAGTGATAGCACCTTAAGACTTTTAGTCACACAAACAAACTGTATGAGCTTTTGTAGCAACAACTTCATCAGATGAAATGAAGGGGACGTACAAGCCAAGTACGTGTGATTTATACAAGAAAATAAAATATTCATCAATAGCCATTGATTATAATTAGGGAATAAAAGTTAACAAATATACCTTTTTAACAAAATAAATGGCTAGAATTGTCCAAATTTTGTGATCTTCAAATGTACACAATGTATGCTAGTTTCTAGAGCCGCTCCTTTATCATCCTTTTTCTGTAGCACTCAGGTCTGTCACGCAGTGACGCTGAATTCTATGGTGCTTCAACATTATTACCCCTATACATCCCCACGAGATCGGGTTTGGACCAATCAGAGTCTGGAAACTGTCCAAAGTATTTTTTTAATATTTGTTAACATCACTCTAGCAAAAAAACTACAATTAATCTTTTAAAACAATCTGCGACTTACATGAATGTAACATGCATTGATGTAGTCTGATGATGGGTCCCCATCAATGCAATCCAACACTACACGAGAGTGGTCATCTGCAGAAAAGAAATATGTTCTTAAAGTTAAAAATGTTTAAAGGGTCTGTATACGATTGGCTTTTGGAACCCTTCAAATGTGTCAATCCTATATAAATGTAGATATAATATACAAAAGAAAATAACCCATGAAATTTTAATTTCAAAAGTTGGCTGCATTTTTGAGATAGCGCCGAAAATCAGGAGTGAATACCAGGTAGGAAGATTAATCCCAAAAGGAATACACAATCTTAGAAGTGTCACCACAGTATACTCACATTGTTGGGTATAAAAAGTTAAACAGTTTTCCATAACTTTGAAGAGAAGTTTTCTCAAAATACATTATACTATCCAAAACTGCTATACTTCATACATATCTTACCACTACAGTTTTTGTTTACATTAATTTTCAGAGTAATTACCAAATTTATACAGAGACCCTTTACGTATTAAGTCAGTTGAAGTTGGAACTTTATGTTGAACTTACAGGCAATGATATTAACGTAGCGATTTTTCGTCTTATTGTCTTCTTTCTCAGCTACAGTCCATGGGTAAAGAGGTTCTCCTGGAAGGGACTGCAGGATTAAAAATACAAAAAATCATTACAATTCTGTTTTTAACTAAGGGAATAAAAGGGTAGCAAAGAGTTTTTAAGCTGCCGTTTAAAACCTTGCAGGCCCGAGCCGAAGCGGGGGCCTTTATTGCACGGCCACGACCCTGCAAGGTTTTAAACGGCACTTTAAGAACGAGTCACTAATCTTTTATTCCCATTCATAAATGCCCTTCTGGTTTAAAGGCGTAATAAAGTAAGAAACTCTGTAAAACTTATCTGTTTTCTGACGTCCTTGAGCTCTGTACATGTGTTGCATTTTTATGACTGAGACAGTTTTCGGATGTATGCTTTCGTGCGCGTAGTATGCATCTAAACGTTTCCGAAAACAACCGGATATAAACAGCACCAGCTGGTCATTATCAACCGTTTAAACACCCCCACATGACGCGCTCTTCACACAAAGGAATAGCGAAACTGTCTGAGGTATTTATGAATGAGATTTTTTATTCCATTAAAAAATCACCATACAAAGAATGACGATCAGAAGAGGAAAAAACAAATAAACATGGGGGAATTTAATTTGTAGATAAAAGTTCTTTGAAACCATACAAAGAGTAAACAAGGCTAAACACTGCATGATAGTTTGTAAGTGTTATTTTTAGACCTCAAAAAGACAAATAAAAAGTTCAAAGCCTCATGTTGTAAATATGACTCAACCAGAATAACTGAAAGCGTATTAATTTGTTAAACAACTACAGAGGATGGTGACCAGGGGGTGTAGTGGCCGAGCAGGATACATGTAAGAGCACCAAACTCAACAGAGTGTGGGTTCGAGTTTCGGTCGCGACACTGTGTGTCTTTACACTTAACCATTGCTTCATCCATTGGATGGGACGTTAAGCTTTAGGTCCCATGTGTTGTTATAAAAACAACCATCTCACGTAAAAGACCCTAGTACACACTTATCGCAAAGACAATCACAGTAGATGGTGGTCTGTACTTTTACGGAAGAAGAAGAAGAAGGCTGCACTACAAGAGAAGAAAAGAAGAAGAAGAATGACACTGTACCTCATAGTCATGTTGAAATCCAGACCGGCTTGATTTATTTTTCTTGATGTAATCAGCAAGGCCACTCATTGGAACCGGTTTGGAGGGTGTGTACACAGGCTGCTTTGGCTCCTCCTTTATTTTAACCGGTTTAGAGGGTATGTAGGCTGGCTTCTTTGGCGGCTTCTCCATTTGAACCGGTTTAGAGGGTATGTAGGCTGGCTTCTTTGGCGGCTCCTCCATTTTAACCGGTTTAGAGGGTATGTAGACTGGCTTCTTTGGCGGCTCCTCTATTTCAATTGTTTTCATGTTAACACTGACAGAGGCTTCTACCTCATCATTGGATGTCCCTAGAAAGAAAACAATTGTCTTAGTTTTAGAAACGTCTTGATATTTACAGTTATGTTTTAAGAGTCTTAGGTTTGCGGTGACACCACATAATACTCTTTTTGTGAGTAGTGGTGGCTCTGAGAAGAGCTGGTTTGTACTGCTCAACGTTTCGGTCAGTGTGCTCTGACCGTCTTCTAGACAAATTAATTTTGTCTTGAAATTGATGATGATATTTTGTACATGATCATTTGATTACCTATGCAAGATATGTTTAAAAGTGCAAAGACAAAGTCGACTGTTCCTCTATCACACTAATGCGACACCAATTTCAGAAAGAGCAATGATTTTTTTATCTGTGCTTAGCTTATAACTACAAATTAATAAGCAATACTAAAAATCATATTTTTTTTTTAAATCTAAATTTTGACTTCTCCATTGACCTATATCTTTTAAAATCATGGCTCGGCTAATTGCCATTTATAGTAATTAGTCAAAGATATGTGACTCTTTAGGGAAAACAGAATTTGGGAGAGCATGCAGGACACAAGGCCCAAGACCTGGCTCGAAAAAGAAAAGTCTCTTTTCACATGAGTTTTCACTTTCAGTTTACCTTCAACACTTGGGTTGACATAAGGTGAGGAAGACATTTTGAATCCGTTTTCTTTCTCCGAGTGCTGCTTACGACGCCTCCTAACAACAGGAAAACCATCAAACAATATTCATCAGTTTGCTTGCCAGAGAAACACTTCAATATGACAAAAGAACATCAAAGTCCAACAACTATTTTTTTAATCCTTTTGACTTTTTGAACATCTAGATGACGAGTCTTGTCATACTTTCAAAAGAAATTAATTGTGATTATTTATTCCACCAATCCATCTCTGCCTTCAAAGTCCAAGTCAGGCAGGTGCTCCAGCTCTCCCCTCACCCATCTTGCCACTCTAGCACATTGTCCTTTTTTGGGGTATTAAAAATTGCATGATTTCTCTCTGATTTTATTTTAGGGTTTTACCCTCTTGCCTTGTGCGGGTTTTTATGTTTTGTTTATTTTTCATACATCTGTTATAATTAATAATAATATAAGTAGCCTATTATAGAGCGCACAGGTCTATCAGGCATGAATTAATTGTTACATTTTACTGTTTTTAACATATTCAATATTTTTATCCCATCCTGTTATTGGCGATTGCGCTGCTTTGATGCTGATTAACATTAAACAAATGTTAGTGTTAAACAAAAGCTGTCAGAGTGGAAAAACAATTGAAAAGAAAGGAGCAAAGTGCAGTCAGAAAAGACCTGAATTGTATTTCTTAATCTTTTTCTGTAATATTAACGAATCTATTCATATAAAACTCTGTATTTAAAATTCAGCCTTTGGCTGCAAAGTTTGAATGTTTTCAATAAACCAATACACCTTATACATTGACGTCATCCAGCCGCCATCTTAGAGGAAACATGGTGACGAAAATAACCGAGACGCACAGATTTGTACACGCAGCGCACAGTATTGGCCAATGAACAACATCCTTTTGACCTCAAGGTAAGGGCGCCTTACTGAAATGACGTCATGTGCATGAAGGTCTATAATAATAATTTGTGAATCAAACCAAATTTGCTTACCAGAAAACCCCGAGAAGCAAAATAAGAACAATGACGAGAAGGAGTGGCACTACAATGCCGATTGCTATTACTGCACCGTTTGTAGCCCCGTAGACACCATCAACTAGGAAACAAAGAATAAAAACATCACAGTAAGGTCATGGTTTAGTATCAGTGGCTGCAGAAAAATTTTCAATTTTGAAAGCAGAACGTTTACCGCTATTTTCCTAGTTTCAGACCGCTTGTTTTGCTTTTGGCTTTGAAATTTTCTAATAGAAAATAGTTATTCCAGTCAACATAAGGCACAGTAAAAAACGGCCCCCCGAGATTATTAAGCCCACCTGGTATCCACTGCTTGCTTTTATATCCATTCCACCAGATCCCAATTTCATGGCTCAGCTTACCGTAAGCACAGAATCGGCGCTTAAGAAGCAGGGAATTCTGTGCTTACGGCAAGCGTATTTCAACGGTTAGCAGCGAATTTCGGCTTCTGCACGTGCGTACTCCACGTTACTAGGCATTCTGCGCTTACAAGGCTAGCGCAGAAATTCGGCGCTTGCACGTAAGTGGGGAATCGTGATCCTATGCGGAGAATTTGGCGGTAAGCAGTGCCATGAAATTGGGCCCTGGTATGTGCGGACACGGTTTCCTATCCGCTCTGGAGCTGCTAGTGTAAAAAAAGTGTTGAAGCAGTTAGGATTAATAGCTCACTGAGCCATCTCCCTGACCATACATGTACTTCCAGTGGAATATAATGGGCGTTTGTTAAAGAATTATTGACTCTGGAGGAGAGCCATGGTTGTTGAATCGACATTAATGGCCCAAAAGGGTACAGCTAGAAGCTGGGCCAGTACACCCAGTTGCTCACCTGGTTTTAAGACATTGGGTGAGATACTAGGGAGAGTTTTTTTTTTAGCTTATGTTTATAGCTTAATGTTTATAGCTTTAATGTTTATAGCTTAATCTTTTTAGCTTAATGTTTATAATATGTAAAACACTGTACAGCGTTTTGAGATTTTTTATGTAAGACGCTATATTAAAAATAAATTATTATTATTATTTTATTTACCACGGAAGACAATATCTCATGCCTTATCACTGCTTGTTTATTTAAGACAAATACATTCAAAGACGAATCTCTAAAAATGGCTCTCCTGTCTTAAAAAAAACTGTGAAAAAATTAATCTAAATGGAGCCTACCTTCAACAGGAAATGGATCGTCATTCCACACCACATTGGCTTCCTGAAAAGAAAAAGAAATATGTTTTTGTTTTTTCTACCATGTTACCATAAAATAAAGTATCCATATAATATAAATAATAATAATAATAATAATAACAACCCGTCTTTATATAGCGCTTTTCACACTCGGAGGGCGTCCCAAAGCGCTTCACATTATTACCCCTGGTCACTGGGCCAGGAATACTCCTTAAACCTTCTCAGCTCCCTGGTGGGGAGTATACAGCCTGATGTGCAACATTGCGCTATACTCGGCTAAATCAATCACAATACCGATCTCTGCCCTCACAGGTACCCATTTATTTACCCCTGGGTGGAGAGAAGCAATCATAGTTAAGTGTCTTGCTCAGGGACACAAAGTGTCACAACTGGGATTCGAACCCACACTCTGCTGAACAGAAGCACCAGAGCTTGAGTTTGGTGCTCTCATCCGCTCGCCCACGACACCCATATGGAGGGGAAATAGACAACTTGAATGATATCAACTTGTTGATCTCTTCATTTTAAACCACACTTCGGGTAAACAAAATCAAGTAGGAAGTATCAAGCAATTACTTTCCAAACAAAATATCTGTAAAATTGTTGGTTTTGAAATTCTTTAAAATTCCTGTATAGCGCACTTATCGATAAACAGGTCACTCAAACTAACGACAAAACATTTCTGGTTGTGATCAATTTCTGGTTGTGATCAATTTCATAATGTTTTTAACATTTTCTAAAAGAAGCCAGTTTAAGGTACCATAAACTTGTACCTAAACATTGTTTTCATTCTTCTTCTTCTTCCATATGCTGCGAAACAAAGGAGTCAAATTTGGATCTCAAGCTTTGTCCGTTAACAGCGCCAGCCATCAACCCGGTCATTACCACGCAGTGAAGACCGGGTCCTCGCACTGATTCCCCCACCATTTCAGACTCTTACCGTTTCATTTATTCTGCTGACAGCACCGACATAGATATTGTACACAGCGCCCTCCTGCAGAGGTGGGTTCCAGTAACTGCCATATTCCTTGTTGTCCCCTACTACAAATATTTCTGGCAGACCATCATCCAACTCAGCTGCAATGTAGGCAGATGGATTGTCCCTGTAGTGTCCAAAAGCAGGAGCAGATCTCCTTGACACAGCACTGGTCATCTGTACTCCAATTTGGTATGCACTTGAAATTTAAATAAATTGAAAGTCAATTGTGATCTGATTTGTTCACACATAAAGTCCCAATTTCATAAAGCTGCTTAAAGGCACTGGACACTATGGTAATTACTCAAAATTAATGTTAGGATACAACCTTACTTGGTAATAAGCAAAATGGTAAAAACAGATTTTCATTACATTGATTTACTCTTTAATAGATGTTACATTTGCATCGGGGATAAAGAATATTAGTTTTTGGTTTTTACCCATATAATGTACACCGATGTGTGTAGCACTGTATACTCAGTACTTTCCCGAGTCCTGTGAAAAAAAATTCACACGCATTTTACTCGGGTGGGATTCGAACCCACGACCTTTGCAATTCTAGAGCAGTGTCTTACCAACTAGACCACCAAGATTGCCCGGTAGCTAAAGGCAGTTTGAATCCTATGTTTTTAGCAGCGGGTACTGCAAACGATTTAATAGATGTTAAATTTGTATCGGGGATAAAGAATATTTATTTTTGGTTTTTACCCATATACACCGATGTGTGTAGCACTGTATACTCAGTACTTTCTCAGTACTTTCCCCCCCCCCCCCCCCCCCGAGTCCTGTAAAAAAAGTTGGTCTAGTTGGTAAGACACTGCTCTAGGATTGCAAGGGTCGTCGGTTCGAATCCCACCTGAGTAATATGCCTGTGAATTTTTTTCACAGGACTCGGGAAAGTACTGAGTATACAGTGCTACACACATCGGTGTATGGGTAAAAAACAAAAAATAATATTGATTTACTCATTTCTCAAAAACTGCAGCACCTCAGCAACTAATAAGGTCCGCTTTCTACAAACGGTGTAAGTTTATTGTAAATCTGTGGTTGTTGAGTTTTGTGTTACAAAAAGTACCCAAATCCTTTAAACATAGTTTTGCAAAGAATACATTTCTGAATGAAATCAACCAAATTGTTGAAAGACACGCTCATGAAGATACATGTAGGCTGAATTATGTAGCAGATAAGTTATGGCAATGGAAAGTACAGTGACAATGTCAATAACAAGAACGTATCATCAGAAATGGAGTCTCTCGATACAGAATTGCAGCAATTTACCCATTGCTCTTCTCTTTACATTGTATCATATTTTAATAATCTCTTATTGTATATTTGCTGGTTTTTGATGTTTGAATGTATTTTGATATTGTAAACCCAACCACAATTCAGCCTATTGGCTGTTATGTTTGATTTTTAATAAACCAATAATAACAAAAATAATAATAATAATATTAATCATAAGGGGACACAAAGTTAAGCTTTGATGAGCAATGCAGCAGATGCTTACGTGATATACTTGGAGGTTGTTGTAGCCACCAGTCGAATGGCAATGGAGGTACTTGTAGATTCATCTGCTATAATACTTGGTTTCTCAGGAGGAGGCAGATCTATGGCGAAAAGCAGAAAAGGAGAGATATTTTTCAGTGATTCAGGATTCTTTTCTTTCAACAAAGTTTGTGATAAGAACTTTTTGGATGAATCTTTATAGATATAGGTGAGCGACTGCTTAATAATCAAGTGTCTCAGAGTCAGTGAACAATGAGATTAAATTTGATTATGATTTTTGAGTTACATTAGTTTGCTGCGTAGACTATAGTTTTGGGGAACTCAACAAATATTTTTTTTTTAATTGCGATGATTAGGCATTGCCACTTTGCACAGAAAGTGAAAATTTTCGTCACCACAAACTAACTCCAAGGTTCAATTTGCCATTGCAACACTTAGTGTGCACTAACCTTAAATATGAACCGACAAATACCCAAATACATTAATGTAATATGAAAAAGATATGTCTATTATAGTTAATTTCCAACGCCAGGAAGTTCAATTTTCGATTAAAACATCCTTTTTTCCTCAGGCCGTGTTTGAACACTTCTGACCGTGTTATATCAAACGTTTAAACAAAGCCAAGTCATCTCCTCTTCACAAATCAGAATGGATGAACTGTCCAAGGTATTTAGGAATACTATAAATCCACCAAGTATGGTGTTTTACACATTGGCTGAAAGTCATGTCCCTGTAGCAATGTCATACCTATGTGTGTTAGATTCAAACTGCCTTTAGCTACCGGGAAAAATCTCAGTAGTCTAGTTGGTATGACACTACTTTAGAATTGCAAGGGTCGTGGGTTTGAATCCCACCTGAGTAACATGCCTGTTATATTTGTTTTGGCAGAACTTGGGGGAAAGTACTGAGTATACAGTGCTAACACACATCGGTGTATGGGTAAAAACCAAAATTAATATTTATCTTCAATGCAAATTTCTGTTAAAATGTCATACCTGTTGCAAACGCCGTGAAATGCCGTATAGATGCTTTATCTCCTGTGATTTCAGCTTCATTAATGCCATATACCTGCAGCTCATACTCCGTAGATGGCTCTAGGTTCATTACAGTACCACTCAGATCTGATAGGTCAGATACATTTTGCGTTTCAAATAGACCAGCTGGATCGAAGGTGAAACTGCTGTCATACGGTTTGGATACCACACGATGTTCAATCTGTAAAGAAAAAATGAAACAATTATTATTGGAGAAAGCTTCAAAAAGCATAGAGCACAGTCCCAACATCACACATCAGGTAAGCCTACAAATCAAACATGCTAAGCATAACAAATATTGCTTACAGCTATCATTGAAACACACATGACATACATATGTACCTTATATACAAGCATATTTCCATTGGGCTGCATTGGTTGACTCCAACTCAGGCTGATGCTCGTCTCTGTTACACTTGAAACCATCAGCAATTGTGGCTTGCTTGGTGCTACAATCAAAGAATAAACAGACTTTTATTAAAGGCACTGGACACTTTTGGTAATTACTCAAGATATATATTATCATCAAAACTTACTTTAGTAAAAAGCAAAGGAGAGCTGGTGATAATATAAAACATTGTGAGAAACGTCTCTGGAGTAAAACACTTTTTAAGAAAGGGAAACTTGTTTATATGATTCAATTTGACTTCTTGATTGGACAGGAAGGAAAGGTCAACATATGGTCATGTTTTTAAAACAAATATTTCATGTGCCCGTAAGCTACAAGGTGGCACAGTTATTGTGACTTGTTGAGTTTTCGTTAAGGAGATACAAGTTTTTATAGGTCAAAGGTGGATCATCCAATTATATAAAATGTCACAAGTGTGACACCTGCGTCACAATGAAAAAAAAATGTTTGTTTCATACAAACAAATTGTATAAGGTACAAGATGCTATTACTTTTAACAAAACCCCTAAACAAACACAGAAATTACAGGTTTTAGTCACAACAAATCCAAAGGGTTTTATCCAAACTAATTGGTCTTTCTATCGGTTATGAATCCAACAAGGTGTGTATTTCATATCAATTTGCTAGACTTACTTCCTGGCACAGTCTCAGCTGTTTCCTCATTACTCCATTCACCAAATCCAATACGTGTCTCAGCGCGTACCTGAAACAAAAACAAAGTTAACATTAAGGAACTTGACCCAAACTGGTCAAAGATAGACCAGAAACAAACCCACTCTATTTCTGAGGCTATTAGCTCATATCAAAAGCTTTTCTCTCTCTTGCCGTACACAAACATTTGTAACATCCAACAACAAACAGTTGGGAATAAGACAGACACCAATTAAATATTAGAGCACAATGACAAAATTGTTGGTAATTTTCAAAGACCAGTGTCTGCATAAGTTACCCAACATATGTACACCAATGCAAAACCAAAAATTTGTATACATTTACGCTAAATCCGTCATCAAGAGTTGTGAAATTTGTTGGAAAAAACATTATGTTTTTGAACTCGAGCTTTTGAATTCTGTTGACTAACTCTAATTGTTTCAGAAATATTTCTCATAAGAGAAGTGTTCCATCATGACCATCTTGATAGAGTAATTATAGCAACTAAATTGAGAGTAGGTAATACACATTGAAACTGGGGACCTAAAATGTAGAACAAAAGAGGACAATAGAGTCCACGGTTCGGGAAAGGTCCCCAGTTGGAAAACGTGTACAAAACCAATGGGAGCTGTTGCAAAAAAGTACAAGTAAAAACAAAAAAGGGACAATAGGAGTTCATGGTTACAGGCGTATACAAGCTTGGGTGTGCGGATATTTATACTTTCAATCTTATCGACGCTATGCACACCCTGTTTAACCTGATTTCATCACACCTAATGCTGATTACAAGCTTCGGATAAAAGGTAACGAAACTTGTTGATAATATAATAATATCATAATAATATCAAAGTCTTATATAGCGAACGTGTCTACCAAACAAGGCACTGTATACATGTACAAACTTTCAGAAAGATGGTTAAGTGTCTTGCTTAAAGGAACACGTTGCCTTGGATCGGTCGAGTTGGTCTTTGAAAAGCGTTTGTAACTGGTTGTTTTATAAATTGCATATGGGTAGAAAGATGTTGTAAAAGTAGAATACAATGATCAACACAAACATGCCTCGAAATTGCACTGTTTTCCTTTTACCTCGTCGACTATAACACGGTCGGCCATTTTTTACTCCCATAAATGGCTGACTGTGTTAGTTCGCGCAGTAAAAGGAAAACCACGCAATTTCGAGGCAAACTTGTGTGGATAATTGTATTCTACTTTTAAAACGTCTTTCCAACCATGCATTTTATAAAAAAACGGTTACAAACGCTCAGTTATAGACCAACTCGTCCGATCCAAGGCAACTATTCCTTTAAGGACACAAGTGTCACGGCTTGGGATCTGAACCCACACTCTGCTAATCAGAAACATCAGAGTTTGAATTTGGTGCTCTTAACCACTCTGCCACGACACTTCCACCACTCGGCCCTGACACTTTATACCCCAATCAACTTGTGCTAGAAATTCATATACATATCACTTTTAGTACCTGGAATGAATATTCCATATTACTCTCCAGGTTTGTAATCTCCTTAGTTTGAGGATCGTCTTGTAGATCATCTTCGATTCTCAATGTCTCAGCCGATGATGAGGTCTCAGACTCTGTCTTCCAGTAGCGGATCTCATAGCTCAAGATGATACCATGAGGAGGACTAGGGTGGTTCCACCCAACGGTAATATGATCGCTGAATGTGGATGGGAAATAAATGCTGCTTAGAGCCGGTGGTACTGTGTGGAACAATTGGATACAATTAGTGGGTGATTTATTAGGATTTTAAGCTTGAAATATACATGTATAATAATAATAATAATAATAATAAATAATAAAAGTTTTTATACAGCGATTTCACACCCACAGGGCGTCTCAAAGCGCTTCCACCCTGGTCACTTGGCCTTATTTCATTCCTTAACCATCTGAGCTCCCTGAGGAGTATACAGCCTGTGCAACAAAAATGTGCTACTCGGCTAAATCAATCACAAGAACCATCTCCGCCCTCACAGGTACTTATTTACCCCTGGGTGGAGAGAAGCAATTATAGTTTAAAATGTCTTGCTCAGGGACACAAGTTTCACGACCGGGATTTGATCCCACACTCTGCTGAACAAAGCACCAGAGCTTGAGTTTGGTCCTCTTAACCGCTCAGATAAGAATACAACTGATTTGCAACGGGATGTCACATTTAAGAACAGGATAAAAGTTTCCCTTTAACTGATCCCCATCCTGTATCAAAATGAGATCACAGGTTGTCTTAATAATGTACATATAACCAAAATTAAAACAAATACCTAAGCTGAGAACAACAATGTAGAACATGTGGTATAGAAATACAAAACAAATGCCAAACCTAAGAAAACATTGAAGTTTAAAATAAAAAACAAACCATGTACTCAAATACCCGTTTGAAAAGATGGGTTTTAATTTTTTATTTGTTGGGGGTAAAAGAAAACGATGATTTTAATTTTACTAGTGCAGGCAATTAATTTTGTTTCATAGTCATGGGGCAGCATGTGAGAAAGATCGGTCTCCCCATGAATGATTGGATATGGGCTCAATAAGGAGGCTAGAATTGTAAGACCATAGTTTGCGAAGAGGATCGTCTCCCATACAATCAACTGGTAAGATATTTGAAAACTATGAAATAAGAAAAACAACGAATACTCACTTCCTTCATCAGTTCGATTCATTATCACAGCGTCTGGTCCTGACTTAAAGGAAGTCATTGCAGCAACTGACAGCGTGTATTGTGTGAATGGTATAAGATCAGTCAATTCCAGTGATCTATCGGTGGTAGTGTTACGTCTTATCACTGCTCCATCAGCAGTGGTTAGAGTGTAACTGTACTGAGTTATAACACCATGACGACTGCCACATTCTGGTTGATGCCAGGAGGACGAGAGGGTTGTGTTGGAAATAACAGTTAATTGGATGTCTCTTGGAGGGCCACTTGGTGCTGGAAGAAGAAAAAAAGAAAAGCTGAGGGAATAAAAGAGTGGAGGCAAACGGCATGTGGTATTGCATGGCCACAATCTTGTATGATTGTAAACGGAGTCAATAATCTTGTGTTCCCATTCAATTCATAAATCCTTTTTCAAAAAAACATTCAAATAAAGCGAACTGTTATTGAACTTTTTGTGAAATGTTTTAAATTCCTGTTCTCGGGCTATTTTGCCGAAGGTAAAAGTTGCACGTGACGCTCAAGGGTTTTGCCTAATGCGCAATTCTAATTGAGAATCGCATATTGGTTGTGTTTTGTTTTCAGCTGGCTTAGGCTTGAAGCCAACACGTGAATGGCCATAAACGCCGAACACGCTTTAATAATAATAATAATATTGAAGTCTTACATAGCACACGTATCTACCAAACAAGGTACTCAAGGCGCTTAATAGTCAATCGGTTTTAAGCAGCTCCAGCTTTGGCTTTATCAGCAGCTGAATATTTCGTTACATGGTCATGTGACTACCTTTCAAAACAATTTGAGAGAACGTTTTTTGAAAAGTCAAACAAAGTCTACACACAATATCATTACTTGAAGCATTAGGCTTAACAGGCCTGATACTTCATGGAGGCAGTCAAGGCGATTGCCTCCATGCCTCCTGGTCATTGCCTTGGTGCCCTTGAAATGCTCCAGTACAAATTTGCAATTTCATCATAGGGTGCCCTTTACCAAGAAGAAAATGCCTTGGTGCCCTTGACCTTTCAAAAAACGAAGCATACAGGCCTAGGCTAGTATTGCATACATGTAGTATACTCTATAATGTGATAGTTTTCAAGAATGATCGATACATTTTTCATGTTGCCCATTTACTAACCTATCTCAGCAGTTATCACCGTATCACCAACAACTGAGCTGTCACCAGCTGTATTAGTTGCTACTACATAGACTCTGTACGAAGAGTATGGTTCAAGTCCACTGATGCTTGCTGTAGTGGTATCTACTTGGCTAGCAATCACTGTGACAGGATTATTCTTACTGTCGCATTGATCAAATTTCAGAAGTTCATAGGTCACATTGTAAGAGCTTGCAGTGCAGGGATTGATGGCAGTCCCAGTAGAGGCTTGCCATGATACTTGGATTTCATTGGCTGATGGGCTTAGATTTAAGCCTTCTACTGAATTAGGAGCTGGATGCAAATGGGAAGATGAAATGAAATAAAATATCAGTAACCACAGTCAAAATATTCCAATGGCCTTAATATCATTAGCTGACATCTAGTATATCATTCATTATTTCAATTTATAAACAGTTTTAGTGTTGTCTAGCAGACAATACAGTTGATAACGCAAACACATGCCTATCACATGTTAAAAAATGGTCATGGTGGCATGATTTGATTATTTGATTTTGATTTTCATCTATAATAATGGAATGAAAGGGTAGCGACAAGTTCATAAATTCGGCTTGGGCCTTTATCGCACGGCCACGACCCTGCCAGTTTTAAACGGCAGTGTAGGCGAGGACCTTTATTGCACGGCCACGACCCTGCAAGGTTTTAAACTGCAGTTTAAGAACGAGTCACTACTCTTTTACTCCCATTCATAAATGCCTTTTTGGTTAACAGGCGTAATAAAGTTTGAAACTCCTTGAGCTCTGTGTGTTGCGTTTTTATGACAGTTTTCAGATATGCATTCAGGCGCGTTGTATGCATCGTAACGTATTCAAAAACAATCGGTTATAAACAGCTCCAGCTGGTCATTATCGACCGTTTAAACACCCCACGTGACACGCTCTCCACATAGGAATAGCAAAACTGTATTTATGAATTTTTTTTTCTTGTAGCCCCTTTAATACCAAGAATGGTTTTTAGCCTTGTTTTGGGCAAACTTGCATTAAACAAAATTAATTCAATTTCTTTTTTAAAGGAACACGTTGCCTTGGATCGGTCGAGTTGGTCACTGAAAAGCGTTTTGTAACCGTTTGTTATAGAAATGCATATTATGGTTAGAAAGATGTTTAAAAAGTAGAATACAATGATCCACACACATTTGCCTCGAAATTGCGTGGTTTTCATTTTACTTTGCGAACTAACACGGTCGGCCATTTATGGGAGTCCCAAAAATTTGACTCTCATAAATGGCCGACCCTGTTTGTCGACGAGGTAAAAGGAAAACCACGCAATTTCAAGTGATACTTGTGTGGATCATTTTATTCTACTTTTAAAATATCTTTCTACCCATATCCATTCTATAATAAACAGTTACAACGCCTTTTCAAAGACCAACTCGACCGATCCAAGGCGTTGTGTTCCTTTAAAACAGTACCCTTACCTTGTACTGTAGTCCTGGCTTCTACAGATGTGCTGTACGGTCCCCGCCCAGTGCTTGTTACACCCGCAACTTTAAACATGTAGTCTGTACATGGGAGCAGCCCACTGGCCACTGTCACACTTTCGGGCGCTACCCGTCCCTCCCGACTACTGTTCACATCCTTCTGTTGTAGTTTGTAATGATATTCAATCGAGCCATGTCGAGATCCACAAGGTATTGGGTCCCAAGTAAAGGATAGACCATTGGTTTGACCAGTAGACAACATTACATTCTCAGGCTCTCCAGTAGGAACTGCAAGGCAAAACGATAAACATGGATGCTTCCATCAAATGCAAACATCACAGTATGAGATGTGTAAGATTTGTATTGTCTGTGAACCACGGGACTACATTCGTCTTTTGTTTAAAAAAGCACTGGACACTATTGGTAATTGTCAAAGACCAGTCTTCTCACTTGGTGTATCTCAACATATAATATGCATAAAATAACAAACCTGTGAAAATTTGAGCTCACTTGGTCGTCGAAGTTGCGAAATAATAATGAAAGAAAAAACACCCTTGTCACATGAAGTTGTGTGCTTTCAGATGCTTGATTTCGAGACCCCGAAATCAAATTTGTGGAAAATTACTTCTTTCTCAAAAACTACGTTACTTCAGAGGGAGCCGTATCTCACAATGTTTTATACCATCAACAGCTTTCCTTTACTCATTACCAAGTGAGGTTTTATGCTAATAATTATTTTGAGTAATTACCAATAGTGCCCACCACTACCTTCAAGACTACATGTACATGTAGTTAGCCACATTTTATATCATGATTTAGGTTCAATATATTTCTTGCGACTCTGAAGACCTATAGGTCATTGGAGTCACAAACCACCACTCGGCCTTGGCTACGGGCATGAAAGGAAAATGAAGTTACTCTCATGCCAAATCATTTATCCCTTTCAGCCCCACATACATGTACCGCTGGTGCCCACATTGTTTGACCACAAGCATGAAGCACATAATATTACTCTCTCAAAGCAAAAAGCTTGTGTTCAAACGTAAATTTATTTACCCAATTATTACCTTGAAGATTTCAGTTTAGAGCACAAAAAAAGTAGTACAAGTTGTCTTACTGATTGAATTTCCTTTCATATAATCTAAAATGTTATAGTAACCAAAGCAAGACTCACCACTCTCCCCTGAAGTGACTGAGATAGAGGTTTCTGGTCCAGCACCAATCTCATTCCAAGCCTTGATGTACACAGTGTAACTAGAAAATGGCTGGAGGCCACTTGATATTATCAAACTGTCGGCGTATAAATCTGTAAAATAATTTTTTTTTAATTTGAAGGAAAGGTAAGAAAACAGAGTCTTAGAGCTCCACTCAAACAATAAAAAGAAACAAAAAAAGCTATGATTTGGGTTCTTTTAAACACGTTTAAAAAAATGTCCAACTTAAGGCGCGGTCACACAGGCCCCGATAATGATAACGAAAATGAGAACGATAAAAATGCACGCCGTCGATTGGTTGAATGAGCGTGGGCGTGTTCTGCATGGAGCATTTCAACCAATCGAGGGCGTGCATTTTTAACGTTCTCGTTATCGTTCTCGTTATCGGGGCCTATGTGACTGGGCCTTTAAACATGTTTACTACCTTCTTGCATAAAGCCATTAAAAAAGTACCCATGTCAACTTCTTACAATCGTATACAATGGTATACAAGCACAGACAACCAATCTGGCACAACAAAAACTTAACAATCAGTGACACAAATATCGTCACATCAACACCCTCTTCCGATCTTCAAGTTTTTCCAAATGAAGATGCCCAATTGCAAAATAGAATTTACATGTACATAACTTCTGACGAAAACTATCCTTTGCTTTTCAGTAAGCTCTTGGGGCATCCATGAATATGCCTGTGGCTGAATCTACAGTAGACTAATTATTGCATAATGGTGGCTACGGCTATGGCTATAACTGTTGCTGAGGGTGTTGCAAAGACATCCTATACTTCAATGCATGATGATGCAGCAGTCTAGCCAAAGCCACAGCAATAGCTGCTAAAGAGTAAATGGCCAATTAGGGATAAACCTATTTTTCTCAGAAATGTATACATGCTAGAAGAACTACCGTCAACTTTGAAAACTGATCACCCGGAATGTCTGCTGACATCTAGTGTTGGCCACAGATAGCCATATAGTCGCTGATTTTTATTACAGTCTGACACAGCACAATATGGCTAAGGAGCAAATCAGCAACTGCAATCAAAGCTGCTGTGTCTTGTAAGACATGTACCTGATGTTACTTCAACTCGTGACGAAGTAACTTCCGCACACTGGTCTTGATTGGTCAATTCGTATCCAATTTGGTAACGCTCCACTGCACAGAGATTGCTGACAAACTTCCAGGCCAGATGAATCAGAGCTTGGGAGTTTGATGGTGCTACATCACGAAACAAAGTCACATCTGCTGGAACTATCATAAATATAAATGGTGCTATGAATTATTTGTATACCATCCTTTCAGTGTCACTTGTTTGGTTTAATTTTCTTAGTTTTGATTATTAAATTAATCATGGAAAATACAGCACTATCAATTTTGTAAGCAAATTTTCATATGTAGAAATGATAAATGAACTGAAAATCTAATCCTGTTCTCAATCGAAGGAGGTCGAAAGAAGGAATAAATCATTGACCAACCAGAAACTATTTACCTTCACAGGGTGTTGCGCAGTTCAAACCACCGTAGCCAGCAACACAAGCATCTGCAACCATTGTAAATAAACACATGAAGCAAATCTACTGAAACATATTTTACCAAAATAAATAAAACAACAAACAAATTGATCAACTCTACAGTTTTATGTCCATGGATGCATGAAATGTTGACCTAACCATTAACAATTAAAGGAACACATTGCCTTGGATCGGTCGAGTTGGTCTTTGAAAAGCGTTTGTAACCGTTTGTTATATAATCTATGGGTAGAAAAGTGTTGTTAAAGTAGAATACAATGATCCACACAGACATGCCTCGAAATTGCATGGTTTTCCTTTTACTTCGTCGACTATCACGGTCGGCCATTTATGGGAGTCAAATTTTTGACTCCCATTAATGGCCGACTGTATTAGTTCGCAAAGCAAAAGGAAAACCGTGCAATTTCGAGGCATGTTTGTGTGGATCATTGTATTCTACTTTTAAAACATCTTTCTAACCACATGCATTTTATAACAAACGGTTACAAACGCTTTTTAAAGACCAACTCGACCGATCCAAGGCAATGTGTTCCTTTAAGTTAGAAGACATAAATGTGGTGCAAAGTAGCTGAAGAATGCTTTTCTTCTGCAAAGCTATTCATCATAAAGCCTGTAAACCTGTATTGTTTCATGGCCGAGCGGTTAAGAGCACCTGATTCAAGCTCTGGTGTTTGATCAGCAGAGTGTGGGCTTGAGTCCCGGCCGTGATACTTGTGCCATAAGCAAGACACTTGACCATGCTTGCTTCGTAAAAGTTGGGGAGGTAGTGCTCTCTGCTCTACCAGTCAGGCTTCTGGTGGATGACACCCAAGCCTACATCTGTATGCACTTTCAGCCCCAGGAGTATGTAGGTGGCAACAGCCCCTGGAAAAATAGTTCATTGTAGCCCACACCTTGAGGTGAGCTTCATGCCTTATGTGTCTTGCGACTTTCTTAGCACAGACAAATATTACTTTATTTACTCAACAAAATTATATAGTTCCACACTCGCTTAACAAACTGCAACTTCAACAGGGATGCTATTTTTTTATGAAATAAGCTAACAATTCATTCATCATAAACACTGTTGGTTGGCAAAAGCCAGACGGCTAAGACTGTAGAAAAAAAAGTTTATTCTTGTTTTAATAAGACAAACCTTGCAGGCCACCTTATCAATTTTATTCATAAAGTTTAAACTCAAAGTTCAAATAATAATGAAATTAAAGAAAAGCAGGGCAATAATCTTAATTTACCTTGGCAGTTGATGCCCTTGTAGCTTGAAGCGCAATCGCCGGGGCAACGGCCTGTTGTTTTATCACAAATAGCTTGACCACTGCAGTTACACATTTGTGCACAGTTTGCTCCAAATGTTCCGTCATCACATTCTAGAATGAGAACAAAGTACAAAGATAATAAGTCCACTACAAAGGACAAAAAGGTAAAAAAAAAAATTTGAAAGTTTCAGAGAGCGGAGAAATAGAATTGCAATGGTGCTGGGGTTAAGGATACGAAGTGGATTGGCCACATATTTATGAGGGTATTCTAACTGGAGTTGTGGTCCAGAAACAGTTGAGCAAACTCACCGTCATGACCTTGACCTTTGACATTATCACTCTCCAAAAAAATGAAACTTTCCGACTCCAAGGGCAACCCCCCAATCCAATTTACAAGTTTAAAACATCACTTCAATTACTCAAGTCATGGTTCAGAAAAAAAATTTCCTGATGGACAGATACAATGACAACCCCCTCAAGGATACAAATTTCTTCTTCTTCTTCCTTGTAAAGTGCACCCTTCAAATGATTGAAGATGTACGCACTACATGTGAGCGCATGGGTTGACTTAGGCAATAGGAATTTGTGTCCGGTTCAGATAGGAATATGTATTGTACAGGTGCGAGGAAAAAGCTGGAGATGAGGTTACTTCAGCCGGGGGTCCCTTAACACCAGTTTGAAAGCGTCAAGGGACGGGTAGACTGAAGAGCTGGTTTGCTTGATTGTAATTGCACCTTACAAGCCACCTACCGTACCTGTATTACAATCAATTCCTTTGTAGCCAGCACCACAGATGCATCCAAATGGATCTGGTAAGCAAAACAGCAGCCCTTCACATGAAGTAGTATTCGGCAACAAACCAGAATCACAATAGAGACTGCCATCTTTACCAAAGCGGTTAGGTCCGAGCACTGTAATCACAAACAAAAAGTATTTAAGGATAAATTGCACAAACTGATGGACAGTAGTTTCTTCATGTACAAAAAGCATAGTAAGAATTTCAGTGGCACTGTACAGAAACACTGCAAAACTATAAGATTTTGTTATTTAATTGTTAAAATGCATTACACACTATGTTATTGTTAATGGAAAATTAATTCTTGAGATTGTAGGTATAGTATATAGTTTACGGTTCTGAGAAAAACTAGCGGTTAACAGTTCTTCAACCCGTACGCCATCACTATCAGCACAGCAGTTTTGACTTGGTTAGACTGCAGCTGGGGCCCAATTTCATGGCTCTGCTTACCGTTCGCACAGAATCGGCGCTTACGGCAACCATATTTCACGGGTAAGCGGCTAATTTTGGCTTCTGCGCGTGCGTACTCCGCGTTACTAGGTATTCTACGCTTACAAGGCTAGCGCAGAAATTTGCCGCTTGCACGTAAGCGGGGAATTGTGATCGTAAGCGCAGAATTCCTCCGGAAGGTCTGCAAGCCTAAATGCTTGGATGGAGGGTGCGCTGACGACAGTAGAAGATGTATAACAAACTGTTGTTGCAGTGTAGTGTTGATTGTTTGATGTTGTCGTCTGCTAGAGAAGCTAGTCTAGCATGTCAAGACTGCTAGATATGTAGATAGATACTCCTAGAACTATTTCGATTTCGTCCGGCTATCGTCTCCGTAACGACTAACGAGAGACGATAGCCGGACGAAATCGAAATAGTTCTAGAGTAGACAATAGCCGGACAAAACCGAAATAGTTTTAGAGTAGACGATAGCCGGACGAAACCGAAATAGTTCTAGGAGTAGTAGATAGAGTGCTAGCCATGTCTAGCAGAACATGGAAACAAAACCTTATTATAAAACCAAGAATCATCTTCTACACTATTCAGTTCGAGTTTAGTCAGGCATCAATATGTTCTGTAACTGTACGAAACATCTCGGTACTCTCCCTGTACTCTATTATATATTAGAATTATACAGATACCATGGAATTCCAGAAAACTCACCAATTTCACAAATATCACCGCTGAATCCAGGCGGGCAAATACACAGACCACCCACATTATCACAAACTCCGCCATTGAGGCAAACTGGACAGATTTCATTGCATGAGGCACCCCATCTATCTTGCTGCCGGCATCCTGTGTGTTGTAGAACATAATAACACTTTTCATAACTCAAAGAAAACAAGACCTCGCCAAAAATAATGTGGACAGTTTCCACTGATCTCTATTTATTATTTATTTGTTGTGTGTGTGACATGTGTGATTGACATGCTAGATTCTGTGTGTGATGAACTTCTTTTCATAGCGCCCTCTATTGTGATAATTTGTAGACAAACCAAACAATCCTCAGTTTCCCATTATTACATGTAATTATAATAATGGGATGGGACAGATCTACGGCGAACAGAAGTTTCTCTGGGACATTGCATGTCTCAAAAACTGTTAAAGTTTTAAGTTGTTTTATATGGGTTTTTTCATGCACCACGTATCACACTATTTTTATCAAGTAGGCCTACCCATGATATCAATATTTTGGGGTATCTGACAAAAAGGCATAGAGCAGGTTTTGAACCTGCGATCTACGAGAGTAGGCCCTACGTGCATTTTGTCCTCCGGCGTATGAGTGTGTCCCCCATAGTCTGAAGGAAGTTGGGGCAGAATTTCCGACTGTGCGAAGTTCCATTTCAAAGTGCTGCTCAACCCTTATGCTACTCTCACACTAGGGAGAATATGCTAGCGAATGTGCTTACGAACGGAAATATTTAACAGTCGCTCAAACTCCGCAACATTCGCCACAAATTCACTACGTTCACAAGTCATTCCCCCTCCACCTCCTAACGAAGATTTGTCACTTTATGCTGCTCCCACACGGCGAATATGCTAGCGAATATGCTATCGGGAGGACATAATTTGACAATCGCTCAAACTTCGCAGCAATCGCCGTGTCTTCGTAAGCGTTGGTAACAAATTCGGAACGTTCACAATTAATTATTCCCCACCTCCTTACGTCGATCGCTCAATTTACAAACCGGTTTGTTAATTTCAGCGAATGTTGCGAAGACGGTCATTCGGCGTGATTTTCGTAAGCATTTATAACGTTGGTAAAGCGTGCGTAAGCGTTTGCAACGTTCGTAAAGGCATTGGCAAGCGTTGGTAAGCATTATATACGCGTGAGATATTGGTAATGAGAGGGCAGACCGAGGACGATCGAGGGGTGAGACCGATATGAAAATATTCACTATCCAACCGCCATTTTGGACGAATTCTACGCGCAGTTCAAATAATTATTATTCATGTACGCAAGAACATTCGCCATTCTGTGAGAGCAGCAATACGAAGCGCTTCCGTACATTCAGCGAACGTTGTGAAAACGGTAATTCGCCATCGATTTGCGTAAGCATTTGTTAAGCCAGGTAAGCCATTTGTACTGTTGGTAAAGCATACGTATTATGCGTAAGATATTGGTAAGGGGAGGTTTAAGGATGACCGAGAACATAATGCACTATCACTTCGCAACTTTTGGGCGAATTCATCGCGAATTTCAAACATTCATAAAATTATTCGCAAGATATTCGCCCCAGTGTGAGAGTAGCATTACGCTACTCACGCTGTGGAGATACTAGCGAATGTGCTATGGAAATATTTGACAATCGCTCAAACTTCGTGCATCACCAAGCTAATCCGCCGCCCAGTACTTAAGCAGCATGCAGCATCAGAGTCCAGCATTCTCCAGAAGACGATCAGAGCATACTGATCGAAACGTCGAGTTAACCAACGGCTCTTTTCAGAACCATCCCAACTCAGTTAGAGATAGTCATTACATGGTGTTACCGCAAACCCTTCTATATCGTATTTCCACCAAGCAAAGTTTCAAATTCTACTCGCTCAAACTTCGCAATCGCCGTGTCTTCGTAAATTGTTCACAAATTCGGAACGTACACGTCATTATGCTACCCTCAAGGCCGAGTTATAGTCGGTCGCGTGATGGTCGGGCGTCGGAAATCTTGACGCGCGATCATAAAAAGACACGGTTTTTTGGGCCTCAGTCTTAGGATTGCGCGCAAGATTTCCGTCGCGCGACCATCGCGCGACCGACTATAAACCGGCTGTCACACTTGGGCGAATATTATTCTTGCGAATATGAATTGAAATTCGCGATGAATTCGCCAAAAAGTTGCGATTTGATAGTGAATATGTTCACGGTCGTACCAATATCTTACGCACATAATACGCACGCTTTTACCAACAGTACCAAAGGCTTACCAATGCTTACGAAAATTGATGGCGAATTACCGTCTTCACAACATTCGCTGAGATTTTAGGAAGCGCTTCGTATTGCCCCTCTCACAGAGTGGCGAATGTTCTTGCGAAGATGAATATTTGAATTTCGCGTTGAATTCGTCCAAAATGGCGGTTGAATTATTTTCATCTCGGTCTCACCCCTCTTACCAATATCTTACGTACGAATGCTGAAATTTAGAAACCGGTTTCTAAATTGACCGATCTTCGTAAGGAGGTGGGGAATAATTTGTGAACGTTTCGAATTTGTTACCAACGCTTACGACGAAGACACGGCGAATGTTGCGAAGTTTGAGCGAGTGTCAAATATTTCCTGCGATAGCATAATATTCGCTAGCATATTCGCCGTGTGAGAGCAGCATAAATTTACCGATCTTCGTAAGGAGGTGGAGAATGACTTGTGAACGTACCGAATTTGTGGCGAATGTTGCGAAGTATGAGCGATTGTTAAATATTTCCGTTCGTAAGCACATTCGCTAGCATATTAATCTCCCCAGTGTGAGAGTAGCATTATCCGCCTCATTTACGAAGATCGGTAAATTCATGCTGCTCTCATCACACGGCGAGTTTAACAGCATGAATTTGGTAACAAACTTGGAACGTTCACAAGTTATTCCCCACCTCCATGGCGAAGATCGGTCCATATTTATAGAAATCACTTTCTAAATTTTAGCGAATGTTACAAAGATGGTTTCGCCGTCGATTTTCGTAAGCATATGATCCATTTGTAAGCGTGTGTATTACGTTGGCAACGTTCGTAAAGGCATTGGCAAGTGTTGCCCACCCAACATTCGTCATATATATTCGTAAGATATTGGCATTGAGACTGGGCCGATCGAGGGGTGAGACCGATATGAAAATTCACTATCCAATCGCCATTTTGGGACGAATTCACCCCGAAATTCCAATATTCATCTCGCAAAAACATTTGCCACGTCGTGTGAGAGCAGCAACGAAGCGCTTCCTAAATTTCCCCAGCGAATGTTGTTGTGAACACGGTAATGCCGTCGATTTTCGTAAGCAATAAAAAAATTGTAAGCCATTGGTAATGTTGGTAAAGCGTGCGTAATATTCGTAAGATGTCGGAAAGGAGAGGTCGAGGGACGACCGAGACAATATTCACTATCCAATCGCAATTTTTTGACGAATTCATCGCGAATTTCACTTTCTAAATATTAACCGATCTTCGTATAAGGAGGTGGAGAATGGCTTGTGAACGTTCCGAATTTGTTACCAACGCTGTCGCTTACGAAGACACGACGAATGTTGCGAAGTTTGAGCGAGTCAAATAATTATTTCCATTCTTATAAGCACATTTGCTAGCATAACATATTATTCGCCATAGTGTGAGAGCAGCATTACGAATCGGTTTCTGAATGTTGCGAAGACGGTCATTCTCCGTCGATTTTCGTAAGCATTGGGTAAGCCATTAATGGTAACGTTGGTAAAGCGTGCGTTAACTATTCGTAGTGCATTGGCAAGCCGCAAGCATTCGTAATTTAAAGATATGTGTAAGGAGAGTTCGAGGAAGACCGAGGACGACCGAAAAACTATTCACTATCCAATCGCAATTTTGGGGCGTATTCATCGCGAAATTCAAATTTCATATTCGCAAGAATACATTATTCGCCACAGTGTGAGAGCAGCATAGAACAAAAAATACACAATCTACTTGTTGTGGTGATGCAGATCGGAGGGCCGGTTTTCACTGCAAGATTTGGCAAGCGAATCACCAGTTTCCAGGTGGGTTTGGGTAAGCTACTCACGGGGATGCAACGGTGACACTGATCCATTATTCCCTGAAGAAAGTCGAATCACAAGAGGGCACAATAAAATGACATTTTCTACATAAATCGATGAGAGGGGGCAGAACCTGTTACCCGGTGTTCTATCAGACTGAGCGAAACCTATACCGACCCAATACCTAAGTATCAGGGGCCCAAGCAGAAATAGTACAACCGTTGTACTATAATTTATAAATCAATTTTTAAGTATATTTTAATCCTCATGTTCTTCTTCTGGTTTTGTTTATGTAAAATCTTTTTACTCTGACTTTTGGTATTTTTTTTAAGTAACGTTTTCCTTTTTCCTTTTTATAACACAGGACCATAATTTAATACAGCTCTTGTGCTAGTTTTTGTATCCTGCATAAAGATCTTTAAATAAAAAAAAAAATAAAAAAATACACAATTATAGACATAAATCACCTGATGGGGGAAGTTAAACGGCATTGGGGATATTTAGCTGCATTTTACACATTTTACACATTAGCTGCGTAAACATTGCCTTTAATTTCCGGACATCAATTAATTTGTGTAATTAAGATTGATTGATTTACCTCTGACAAGTAACCTCATGAGCGCCTGCCTGCCTGCACTGCGAACACCAGGTACATGAACCTCGTATGTTCCAGCATCTGTACTAGCTCCATTGATATCATAATAAAGCCTGTCATTGGACGAAGCGATGGGAATGCTGCTATCTTTTCTCCAACGAGTTAACTGCTGGCCCGTAGTAGCAGTAACTGTTAGACGTACCGCTTCCCCCGAGTTTACCGTCTGGCTTATAGCATTTGGCACAAAGTGAGCTGATGAGAAACAGAGACAATAATGTAATTGAACTGTTATCAAGAAAATCGATCGTTCTAAGAAACAGAACATGTTGTCAATATTTAAAGGCAGTGGACACTATTGGTAATTACTCAAAAAAATAGTATGACAATTTACTTGGTAACGAGTAATGGGGAGCTGTTGATAGTATAAAACATTGCGAGAAACGGCTCGCTCTGAAAGAACGTAGTTTTCGAGAAAGAAGTAATTTTCCACGAATTTGATTTTGAGACCGCATAATTAGATTTTGAGGTATCGGAATCAAGCATCTGAAAGCACACAACTACGTGTGACAAGGGTGTTTTTATTTATTTTACTCACATCTCGCAACTTCGACGCAATAAATTGAGCTCAATTCACAGGTTTGTTATTTTATACATTATGTTGAGATACACCAAGACGAAGACTGGTCTTTGACATCTACCAATAGTGTCCAGTGTCTTTAAGGAAAAATCCACATGCTGCACAATTTTCTTCATTCGATACGAAATAAAATAGTATCTATACACTCTAAAAAAAAATGTAAATGTGTTGGGTACGAAAGTTGAGTACCTTCTTACGCAATGTTGAGCTACTTGGCGACTTGGCGTACCCTCGAGAGTTGCATAACAAAATTCGCCAGTGAAAGCAACTTATGTGTACAAAAAACCTATAGTTATTCTGTTTGAGGAACGACAGTCTGTTGAAGGAAGAAGTGCATCTTCAGGAAAGATAGCTTCAACAATTTCGTCAAACAGGTCTGGCAAAACCAACCGGTATCTTGCCAGCACCGCTTCATAAGAAGATCATTGCAAGAATGTTGTGTTCGTTTTTCACCACCTGAATGTACACAAACTCTCCGGTTGTTGTTTTTTGCAAGGTGATTATTAGGTTGTGATCACCAATTCAATGTATATGGCTGTTTTTATTTTATTAATAGTTTCCGTGTTTGCTGCCAAAATGCACTATTTCTTTTTTTACTCAACACTTGGGGTTATGGTGCTCAACTACTGAGTAATGGGTAGCCATTTGTTGGGTACATTTAGACACAAACAATAGAGTTGGGTGAGAAATATGACGCACAGTTGGGTAGCCGTTTAACACAGAAATTGAGATTATACGACGCAACCTCTCTGTTGCGTAGCGTTTTACCCTTCAAACGACCATGTTCCTTTTTGAACACCACAAAGAGTAACATTTTACGCAACAATGGATATTTTTGTTCTTAGAGTGTATTACTATTCAGGACCGAGACTTGAATTCTCACTGGTCTCACATGAAATACGCATGACAAGTAGATTTTCGCCCAGTGACAGCCTGGGCGACAGTCTATACTTGCCATGCGCTTTGTGGTCGTTAAACAAGTGTGTGTACGCATAACCCCCCCCCCCCCCCGGTCATTTTTTTGTGGTTTAAGTGCATGCATATTATACAAAAAGAAGTTCATGAACAAAATTGAAGCATTTTATTTCACAGGGTTGCGCATAATAATAATCATTAATGTACCAGTAACTGAAGTATAGTACAACAAATAATAATAACATGGTTTATTTCAGGTAAACAGTCGATATGAGCTACCCTCGGTAATGGAAGCTGAAAGAAACTATTGTCAACTTCCAATACATCGTGGAGCTATATCTACTGTTAAACCTCAAACCATGTTGTATTAATTTGTATGATATTTTACTCAAAATAAACAATTCCTTTTGGTAAAAATTAGTAATCAAAATGGTGGCAGAATATGGAGAAGGTTTCATAACTGAGACATGAGACAAAACATCGCGCAATACAATCACACACACACGTATTGTTCCGCCATCAATTCTTATTTACATTATTTGAAGTCAATAAGTGCCAGATTCAATACCTGTACTGCTCATAACAACTGTGCCAATGTTATAAGTCGACTGTCTATTCACTGTTGCTTGGCAACCATATACACCAATCCTTGAGACCCCGCCAGATGCCGGCATCTGTAGAACAGAGACAGAAACATCACCGTGCAGAGCAGTTGGGTCCAGATTGCTGTCGGTTGGTAGGCGTCGATCATCTGTGTTGGCAATTCCAGTTGTGTAAGTGTATTGAGTACGCCTGATAGAAAGACTTCCAGTCAAGTTGACAAAGAATCCAGCGATGAAGGTATCCTCCGCATCAAGTGGGACTCGTGGCTTAGTTACGCAGGTAAAATCGTCTACAGCAAACACACCTATGAAATAAACAAAATAATGACAAAAAAAAAAAAATTATAATACTTATTATCAAACCGTCCCGTCAAACTGTTTTTTTGCCCCTTTAAAAACTTTTACAAAAATAATTGAAATGGTTATTCCTCCAATATCAGTTCCTATCTCCAGCTCCTCTGAGTTTCTGCATTTCTACATTTTCTTCCTTGTAGCCCTTTACCTAGAGTGGCTTTTAGCCTTGTTTTGGGCGAACTTGCATTAAAACAAAATTATAAAAAATAAATGACCTAACCAACTTTAACACGGGCCAACACATTGTCATGGAAATTAGCATAACATTATTTTGTACACGCGAGCAAACATTTGGTGTATACGCCCGAACTACACGCATTTTCCGTTTATACCTACAGCCACTTTAAAATGATTGACGAAGGGACAAACCTTATTTTTTTTTTGGGGGGGGGGTGGCTGATATTAAGCTAATTTTTAAGATTTAAGCTCGATATAGAGGTCGAATCTTTCGTATAAGAGGCGGAAGGTGGTCAGTGAAATCATCACATGAGCACGTGCGTCAGCTGAGCCCATGCAAGAGCATTTTAGTTCATTGAAAAAATTACATGGGCCCGAGCCATATTACAGAATACAGGCCTGATACGGAGACAACGAAGGCGATTGCCTCCATGCCCCGGTGATTGCCTTAGTGCCCTTGAAATGCTCCACAGTACAAATTTAAAATTCCTGAGGAGAAAATGCCTTGGTGCCCTCAAAAACGAAGCATACAGGCCTGTTATTAATATAAAGCAGCACTTTCAAAATCACCTACCCGCACCCGTGTGACCGAAAGAGAGTCGATTCATAATCAGTTGTTTTACAGCGTCCACCACAACAACTTTACAATACAAACCAGGAAGTGTGCCATATAAAAGCATTGATTTGAACCCCAACCAAACAATGTAACAGTAAACATATACAACCAGTGGCTTTACATAAGATTACTGCAACTATTACCATGGTAATTCCAGGGTCCAAACCACAGACAGCCAAATGGCATGAGAAAGTTGAGTGAACAAATTATTGCCATGTTGACCCCACCGAGACCATAGGTGCATAGACAGTTGTGCTCCTTGCGATTGGGTGTGAAATCAAGAAATCAGCAAACTACCAATTCACTTCACTGTACCCCACAGTCCCCACGTAAAGTTATGCATGTATTCTACAAGTTTTACCACGGTATGTTAATTCCAGAGTCCAACCATAGACAGCCCAACCTGCATAGAGAGAGTTGAGTGAACCGCCATGGCGACTCGCGAATAGACACTAGCTCCCTTTGCCGATGTGTAATATAAAACCATGGGGTTAAATCAAAATTTCACTTCGCTGTACCCCACGTAGGCCAACATGTACCTGTACATGTATCTAGTTGTGTACAGTAGGACCCTAAGCATAATTATTATTCCCATGAATGGTAATTCTCTGTTGTAATTTGAGCAATAGGATTTAGGCACAGGAGTGTGACAGTTCGAAACTACGAGTAAATTAATGCGCACGGGTTGTCTTTTTGCCAAAACGAAACTCTGCGTTGTATTGGGATTCAGCGTATAAATTGAAACCCACGTGCTCCCGCCGCCACCAGGATTTCCGGAGGCGTACTCTGCGTCAAACGTTTATTGGCGATATTCAAGGTTATTTCTTATGTTTACAAAATATCCTGTACTGGGCAGAGACTTTCTGCTGGCTTTCCTCCAGTGTTTCGGGCCAATGTTTGTCACAGCTCAATGAAAGAAAACTTTTGTTTTATTGTACTTTTTGGTTTAACTCTTTGGACAACACAATAGTTATAACTATTAGAGGTCGTCACGGAATTTTTTTTTTGTAATACTGTTATCAAAAAAGATGTGCCCTCGCTCCCCGACCTTGCTAATATAATATTTAAAGAGTAAATATTTGAAAGTATATCAAGAACGTCATCATGGGGGTTGCAACGTAAGATTGTTATATCAACGTTGACTGTAAAGCCAGATTAGCTATGGTAGTCTATAAATAACGTTAATTGGAATGCATGTTGAATTACGTAATGTAAAATTTCCAATTGTGACAGTTAGTGTATGCCAAAAAGGCCCTATATAGTACGAAATGTAGAAGGTCACCCATTGTGTATTCTGACTGAAATTCCGAAATGGTTTAATAGGTTTCATAGCTGCATGCTATACAAACTGAACAACTACCTTCAGCCATAGAGACTCTATGCTAGGACCCACAAGGAAATAAATACCACGGTCTCACTTGAAAAGGAAGGGAAATACCCGTCCCTTTATCTTCATTCATCTTCCGTATAGTTGTGATGTCGCTTTGTAGGCCCCTAGTGGTGACCATGTTTATAAAATCAAAAAATATTTAAAACAAAACACTAATAATAGTAATAGCAATGACTTTTATTAAGAAATAATAAGTATTGGTGTTATTCTTTTAGGCCCTAACCATGGCCCGAGCCCTTCAGAGTCGATAAATAAATGAAGGAATATCAATCCCGAATGAACATCCCCGGCGGCAATCCTTTTCTTTTCCAAACGACATTGCAATGATTTTGGCAACAGATTTTAAAAATTTCATTATGACGTAATTTTGACGGAAAGAGCAAATTTTGACGGAAAGGGGAACAAATATTGCAATGTCGTTTGGGGAAAAGAAATTCGCACCCCGGCGACGCATCAACTGAGCCGGTCCCCATTTCAGGGTCAGGATTACTCAAGTCATCTCAACATTCATGCATTAAAGATGCTATGTCAGATTTTTGGCCCAAAACATTAAAAAATAGATTTTTTAGAGTGAATGGTATTTCAAAGAGTATCACCCGCTCTAATGAAATTGGGCCCTGTTCTCGAAAGTACGGTTACTCATTGCATGCTGATTTCTCAGTGTCTCTTATAAACTGTTCACTTGAATCTGAAAGCTGAAGCTGTGGAACAACTACGAGTAGAACCCCCCCCCCCCCCCCCCCCCACTCCACCTCCCCCCCCCCCCCAATCTCCACCTGAATTACTAAAGTCTAAAATCACAGTCGAAAAGGTTCAGTATTAAATTGTGCGGCTTCAAAAATCACCACGATTGCTTTAACACTGAGCGATGTCAGATTTGTTCCATGTTTTGACCATGTTCTGGCCGTATAAAGGCCAAGGGCACATTCAAAGGCGGATATCCTTGCACTTGACCACGAATGATGAAGTGGTCCCGAAGATCCGAAAGAACACAATCTACCTGGCAAGCAATATATTATTATCACACGTTTCCGCAAACAAAAATTAATGTATATTGACACCTCACCATGCAATGCCTCAAATTCCATGTAACGAGCCAGTTGGTTTTTACTCGCATCACAAAATAATAAACTAATATAGGTTTTCTCGGCCAATTTCAGCAAAGAATCATTCAATTTCATTAACATGCATTCAATTTCAAGCATTTTCCCCTAATCCTTTCAAACATAGGGTTTCTTGTTAGCTCTTAATGCATTCAATTTCGTTTTCGTGCACACATGATTGGATTTTTATCGTTCAGATTCGCTTCAGTCATTCTATTTCATTTATAGGTAGTCAAGACTACACTTTGACCAATCTTAAGTTGAATTTACCTAGTTGCAATATTGATGCATTCAAATTAAGACCCACCGAAGTGAACATGATTTAGCTGCTAGTTTGAGTTTTCTTTTTCATTTATGTGCAACGAATGTCAACTTATTTCATTCAAATAAAAGATGAGGTATGGCTGTATGAGCTAACTGTGAGTAACAGCTCCTTTACTAGCACAGCATGTTGTCATTTAGAGGTGTTTCCATGTACTTAACATTATATTTACATCCTTATTTTTTATTTTCTTAGTTAATATAATTGTTCCTTTTGCTTTGTTACCCTTCAAGTTAAAGCCTATATCCGATAACTTTGAAATGAAAACTAAATCTTTTGCTTTGGCCTTTAGATTTTGTTGCACTGGTATTTATGTTGTTGTCTTTGTTTCTGCTAATGTCCGGTCCAGGTCGAACTAAAGGTTAACAAGTTTTTTAATGAAACAAAAAGCTTAAAATTATAAGCGGTCGTTATAAAATGTTAAAACAAATTAATCTCAATGTTGTCTTCCTCTGTATACCGACCGCGGGCAGCTTTTTCACTCAAACCAGTGTATAAATGAGTTTTCCCTGAAAGTATCTGCCTTTATATATGCAGTAACGAATGAGTATAAGCAAATATTTGGAAAATAATTTCCCATTAATGAAATTGAATATTTTGACCAGTTCTTGCTGCAGGCTTTAACGAAATTGAATGAGTCTTGCGGCCTGATGAAATTGAAGCCAGGAGTTAAAATGAACGGATTTTTGTTGAAATTGACCTGGAAAACCTAGAACACAACACATAAGCCCCAATGACGATGCTTTATACAGTAATGTATGCTGCCATGGAGGTATCGAGAACCAGTCAGCTAAAACGAACAAAAGGCCCGAAGCGCACTCTTTGTGCACTGCAACCGATCGATTCTATAAAGCTATACGTGACCCTGTATTTGGGGATTCCCCATTTACTTCCCTCCTGACAGGGAATTTGTTTTTGATGTGTGTGTGACCTGTCGAAGCCGCGGGGGCAGACAATAAAGTTTCTCATTATAAGTCAACATTCAAAGTTGTGGTTTCATCAAAACTAGAGGAAGAATTATCGTGAGGTAGGAATGGGTGGTTCTCGACAAGAAGTTAACCTCAAAATAATATGACACTTTGATAAAAGTATCGGCAAACAGAAAGGCGGTCATTATTAAAGGCACTGGACACCATTGGTAATTCTTCTCACTTGGTGTCTCTCAACATATGCATAAAATAACAAACCTGTGCAAATTTTAGCTCAATTGGTCGTCGATTGCGAGATAACTATGAAAGAAACAAAAACACCCTCGTCACAAGAAAATGTGTGCTTTCATGTGCTTGATTTCGTTCTCGAGGCCTCAAAATGTAATTCTGAGGTCTCGAAATCAAAGTCGTTGAAGATTACTTCTATATCGAAAACTACGTCCACTAAGGAGGGAGTTCCATTTCTCACAATGTGTTATTAAACTATCAGCCTCTCCCCATTACTCCCATTAGCAAGTAAGGTTTTATGCTGTTTTTGGAGTAATTACCAATCCAATAGTATCCACTGCCTTCTAAGCCCGATCGGAAAGAGACAGGAAAAGACAAAACTTTAAAAAGGGTACAATAAAACGTATTCAAGTCCATTAAAGTTATTTATTATTTCTGCATGATGCCTCCATACTTGATTATAATTATTCTCTGCTTTGTAAAAGAGTTTTGTTTATTGGTTACTTTCTTTATAAATTATTGCAATGGCTTTGTACTGTTTCAATGTAGTATGGAAATAGTTATGAGTTTGAATTTAATTGAATTTTCATGTTGTGTGGATATAATACATCTCAAAACCAGTGAAGACAAATCTTGGACACAAAACGTGGTATGAAGTATTAAAGAAACGAAACCCCTGTATTTAAAGAAAACTCGAAAATGGAACGCTATAGGAAATACTCAGAATATTTCTTGGCATGACAGCATACGTTGTAATGAGTAATGTGGAGAGGTTGATAGTACTAAAACATTGTGAGAAACGCCTTTTATTATCGTCATCTGAAAGCATACAATGGTGTGCAAAGAAGGGTGGGGTTTTACTGGCAACTTCGTTGATCAATTTTCCCCCAAATTTCAGGTTTGTTATTTTAGGCATATGTTGAGGGATACACCAAGTGAGAAGTTTTTGGGGGGAAACGTCAATGTGTAAAAACCAATCGTTTCCTGATTGATTAAACAGACGGTTACATACGAGGTTTTTGCTGTTTATCCCTGAGTGAGTGAACAGTTTTTGATTGTGAACAACAAAAACTTATTCGTGTTAAAAATAATTGTTACTTCTTAATATCATTTAACATTTTCATTCTTCTAAAGTTAACAACAAAAAAAACAATTCGCCAATGCTCTCTGTAAAGAATAAGTTCATACTACTAGACACTACTGCTGATCTATAACTTCGGGATAGCAAGTTATTTGTTTTAATGGGGTGTACTTCCTGGTGTCTGCCGCTGATTACATCTTCCGTGACTCAAATAAGCAATAAATAATGTTTTGTCTTTCCTTTTTGCAACCACATCAGTTTGATTCGTTATAACAAAAATCCTTAAAGGTTACAAAATAAAAATAGAAACTTGAAACAAATTTCCAAGATAAAGCAGAGGCTAATTAACAAAGTAAGGCGTTAAATATCAAAGAATGACCAGTAAACAGTTTACAAGATAAAATGGGTACTAAACAGCAACAATTCAAAAGATATTATGACAACTAATTTATTATAGTTGCTCTTTTTGACAAAGGAATACTTTACACTATATGCTACAGGCCTAAACCATAGAGCAAGGCCTAAACCTATAATAGCCCAGGTTGGACTGCACTGACGTCCTACCAGGGCTATCCCACCAAACTCACCCGAATAGCTGCTTGAATAAACAATCACCGTTAGGAGGAAGTAATAGACGACCCGGCTGCATGTATCCAAAACCTCCATTATCAGACTTTCCAAATACTGTCCGAATAGTGTATAGAACTTGATGATGATAATTCACATTCTCGTTCTTTCTGACCAAAATGAAATTCGTATAATGGATGGAGAGACTCCCACGAAGGAGTGAATAACACGAAGTAAATTTCCGCGTTAAGAAAATGAAACTGCCAAAGGAAACAAAATGTCGTCTAAGTAGTGTACCAAATCACAGGATGACTGGAGTTACTACACTACAGTTTGCATTTCCCTTTCTCCTTGGGTCCAACCCGGATGTACATGTAGTTACATATTCAGTGTGTGTGTGTGTGTATACCCGCGGAGTGCATAAACCCACTGTTCATTCGTCCGTGACACTTTCGTCAATTTACTCATAAAAATACGATTGAAATGCAGTGGACACTATTGGTAATTACTCAAAATATTTATCATCATTAAACCTTTCTTGATTACAAGTAATGGGGAGAGGTTGATGGTATAAAACATTGTGAGAAACAGCTCCCTCTGAAATGACGTAGTTTTCGAGAAAGAAGTAATTTTCCACGAACTTAATTTCGAGACCTCGAGTTTAGAATTTGAGGTCTCGAAATCAAGCATCAGAAAGCACACAACTTCATGTGACAAGGATGTTTTTCCTTTCATTATTATCTTACAAATTCGACGACCGATTGAGCTCAAATTTTTACAGGTTTGTTGTTGTATGAATATGTTGAGATACACCAAGTGAGAAGACTGGTCTTTGACAATTACCAATAGTGTCCACTGTCTTTAAGCCTTTTTGTCAGTGTTGTCTAGTTTCAGATGGTTTCAGATGGTTTCAGATGATGCAACACAAAAATGACCCGATTTGCGTGAATGGTGGTGCGCATAATACGAATATTTTACCGGTGTGTGGGTGTACTCGGATTTGATAGAAAGCACATAAAAGAGCAAGGAACATGCACGGGTCCAGGCCAATTCACTGTATTGAGGGCAACAACATATCTGGGAGAACAGATCCACCTGCCACACCGGCATGTCGTGAGGAGCATTGACAGGAGCAGCATTGATGATAATACACTCTATGAACATAATTATTATAGTCAGTCAACTTTCTTGTTAAAACGTTTCTCTTTCCCCACTCCGAGATGTTCGTTTTCCTAACGATTACCCTTGCCCTGTTAAAAACTTTCCATATGCCTCCCACAGACCATGGAGGAAACACTAAGCCCTGGATAAGGATGATTGATTCTACCTCCATGCATGAGTGATTGTATCGAACTAGACTGACAAGGTCATGGCCACTGGGGCTAGTTTTAAAGTTACACACAGCGAAGTTCCTGCTAGAGCTGAATTCCTACCTTCAGCTCAACCGAGTTTCTGCATTTCTACGTTTTCTTCCTTGTAGCACGTTAACCTAGAGTGGCTTTTAGCCTTGTTTTGGGCAAACTTGCATAAAATAAAAATAAACTTAGGCAATACACCTTGGTGCAGCCACCCAGCTAACCAAAAAACGTTGCGAGAACGTTGTTACAACGTTACTTTTTTGTTGTGGCAACGTTGATGTGTAATGTTGTGACAACGAATTTGTGTGGACTCTCCTTGATGTTGTGACAACGTTGTCTCTAACGTTGTGAGCCAACGTCCATACCACATCCAAAATTAACTTTCTGACAACGTCACAATATGTTGTTAACTAACGTTCCTACAACGTCTCAATGTTGTAAGTTAACGTTCCAGCAACGTCTTAAAAAAACGTTGCGAGAACGTTGTTGCATCTGTACATTTTCTGTTGTTGCAACGTTGATGTGTAACGTTGTGGTAACGAATTTGTGTGGACTCTTCTTGATGTTGTGACAACGTTGTCTCTAACGTTGTAAGCCAACGTCCATACCACATCCAAAATTAACCTTCTGACAACCTCCCAATTATGTTGTTAACTTACGTTGCTACAACGTCTCAATGTTATAAACAAACGTTCCAGCATCGTCCCAATATGTGCAAAATTAACGTTCCTGCAACCTCCCAAAATGTTCGAAATGTTCAATGCAGTCTTTACTGCAGTAAAACTACACTGTTACTGTAGTTTCAGCATTATTTTACCTCAAAATAACCCGTTGCTACCACATAATTACTATAGTTTTATTGCAGTTTCAATGCAGTCTTTACAAATTTGTGCAGTTGACGGTTGTAAGATTATAATTAGTACAAAATATAATGAGAGAGAAAGCAGTGTAAATAAATACATGCAGCACCTTTTTTTGCAATACCACAGGACAGGATTAATCTCTTTTTGAAATAATTATCTTGAGCAAGACGTAGCCCTAACACCGCGCCATGCTTCATTGCCAGCCTTCTGTTGATGGTGATGTTGATTGAGTTGTCTTTATCAGAGAAGCACAAGATCTGTAAAAGAAAAAAATTGGAAAATATGTGTCAGAAATAATGAAACATTTGTAGAAAATTTCAATGGTTTAAGTTTGCACAGCTCTCCAGTCCGTAAAGTCAAGATGAGGCAAAAAGGTTTTGAATACCCATTATTACTCTCCTCTACTCTAAGTACTTCATACTGTCATGATTAATATGAACATGACAATTAATGTTGAATTTTTTGTTATATATAATTTGGGTTTAAATGTCGGACCCAAGGCAAGTCAAACCCATTGTCGTTTTCTTTTTCTACCCAAGAAAACAAGTAAAGCAGGGCCAACAAAAATAACTAAGGATAAAATTTATAAACACAAACAAAATTGAAACATACCATAGAGTTTTTTTAAAACAAAATTAAATAAAAGTTAGTTAACCTCACTGCAGTGCTTTCTGAATTATAATGTACGGGGTAGACCCAGACAGAGTATCAAGTATGTATGAATCTTTAACCATGGAGGTTAACCTTTCCCTCATCATAGATTTCCATTCCAAGTCCAACCAAACCAAAGCAAGTAAAGTAGACTATTTACAAAAAAATTATATCTATACAACCATTAGGCTAGAAAAAAACAGTTCCAACAGTTCTCCTGACTTCCTTGCCAAGTTCCCCAGCGGAAGTTTCAGTAAAAAAAAAGCTATTTATTTACAATTTACAAGGAAGTGGATTGAAGAAGAACAATCTAAAAGAAAATCTTTAAGTTTCAAACACGTACGTACGTTACTTACCAAACAAAAATGATCACCCACATCATCACGGCGACGGTACCTGACGGACGTCGACTCTCTCTTGCTCTTAATTTTCACTGTAAAATTCACATCTAATCAGCCCCACACGGTCAGCCTTTATTCACTGGAAATACCTCCAAAATGTACAATAATCATACGCCAAAACATACTACAATGAACATCATCATCACAGAAATTAGAATCCGTTGGTCCGCCGGCCGTTAGAAACGGTTTGAAACTGGCTCTGAGTGATAGATAGACGGAGCTCCACATGTTGTGCATAACATAGCTGTTCAGTTTACATGCGCGAAGTCTGGGTGCCGACCGTTTTACACACAACTATCATATAGCGCCCTCTATTGATGGAAAAATGTCCAGTCATTATTTTTCGAAGCTACCAAAGAATTGGGAACTAGCTCAGGGGGGGGGGGGGGCGGGGGAGGGGTTGTGGATGGGAAGTATTAAATGTGGGATTCTACTTTTGAGAAGTTTTAATTTTTTTAAATGTTCACAATAGAAACTCAGTTCCATAGAATATAGACAACCTGAAACAGACCCATAATAGAAAGCTTATTATTTTTTTAGAATTCTATAAAATGGAGAAGTTGGGATTCTACTTTTGAACAGTTTTGTTGTTTGTTTATGGATATATTTATAAAAGAAACTAAGTCTAAGTTCTATAGAATATTAGACAACCTGAAATGGGACTCTTTTGAAAATAAAAGTTTTTATACTAGAATTTAGATCCATAGAAAACTAGAATTCTACAGGCGGCGAAGGAAACTGATTTCTATAGACAATAACCTTAAAAGTTCTATAGAAAAGTGGGGACGCCAATTTTTAAATAAACTTTTCTACATGACTATAATATGTACTGACAGCATCCATCTTCTGAAAACATTCTAAGTGCGACAATGATACTTTCGTATTACCATAGCTTATAGTTTCATGCACAAAAAACAATTGTTTTACTACAAGGATACTGCAGAATTGCTGCTGTTATCATTGCAGTAAAGTTAAAGTGAATCTACAGTAAACCATGGTTAGAAATACTACAGTATTACTTCTATAATACTGCAGATTCACTATAGTTTGACTAGGGTTTTGATGCAGTTTTTACTGCAGTAAATTTAAAGTATTATCAAACAAACTACTATTGTTTACTACAAGGATACTGCGGTATTACTGCAATTTCTATTGCAGTAAAGTTAAAGTGAATCTACAGTAAAATAAGAGTAGAAATGCTTTAGTATTACTTCTAAAACACTGCAGATTCACTATAGTTTGACTTGGGGTTTGATGCAGTTTTTACTGCAGTAAATTTAAAGTATTATCAAACAAACTACCATTGTTTTACTACAAGGATACTGCAGTATTACTGCAGTTTTTATTGCAGTAAAGTTAAAGTGAATCTAAAGTAAACTAAGAGTAGAGACACTATAGTATTACTTCTAAAATACTGCAGATTCACTATAGTTTGACTTGGGTTTGGATGCAGTTTTTACTGCAGTAAATTTGTATTATTATCAAAAAAATTACCATTGTTTTACTACAAGGATACTGCAGTATTACTGTAGTTTTTATTGCAGTAAAATTAAAGTGGATTTACAGTAAACTAAGAGTAGAAATACTACAGTATTACTTCTTAAATACTGCAGATTCACTATAGTTTGACTTGGGTTTGAATGCAGTTTTTACTGCAGTAAATTTGTTGAATTTTAGCATATTGTCACTGTGCTCTCAAAACCCAGTGAGTATGTATAGCTTTTTGCTTGTAAAATGTTAATGCAACATGGGATTTGCACAAAATTTAGTTTGAGATGTCCCATCAGCTACCTTAACTTAGGGTTAAAAGCATTTTTCAATCCAAAAAACAAGAACAAAATTACCCGCCAAAATGTTGAATTTTAGCATCTTGTCACTGTGCTCTCAAAACTCAGTAAGTATGTATAACTTTTGGCTTGACGAAACATCAACCTCAGGCAACGTTTCTATTAGAAAAACGTCTGGACGATGTTATAAACAGGGAACAAAATATTGTATCATTGTTGCAACGTGTATAAGTTACAATCTAACATGAAATTGAAACTGCAACTTCAGGCAATGTTGCGACAAAACCGTGACAGCAACGTTCCAAAACAACGTCCAACTGATACGTTGTTGCAACGTTGTATATACGTCAGTATGTAACATGATGAAAGTGCAACCTTTAGGCAACCTTGAGGCAAAACCTTCTCGCAATGTTGCGATACAACGTCACCATTAAACGTTGTTGCAACATTTTATATAGGTTACTCAGTAACGTGACGACAATGCAACCTTCACGCAACGTTTCTAAAACAACGTCTGGGTGATGTTATTGGAACAGAAAATTGTAGCATTGTTGCAACGTTGCAATGTTGCGACAAATCGTGGAAGCAACGTTCGTAAACAATGTCCAATATTGATACATTGTTGCAATGTTGTATTTACGTAAGCGCAACCTTCAGGCAATGTTTCTATGAGAAACGTGCGGCGATGTTTAGGGAACAGACAAAACGCGACAAAACGTGGAAGCAACGTTCCAAAGCAATGTCCGAATAAAACGATGTTGCAACGTTGTATATACGTCAGCATGTAACATGACGAAAGCGCAACCTTCTAGCAACATTGCGGCCAAACCTTCTGGCAATGTTTCGACACAACGTCACCATTTAACGTTGTCACAACATTGTATGAACGTTTCTAGTAACATGACGAAACCACAACCTTCAGGCAACGTTTCTAAGAAACGTCCAGGCGATGTTTAGGGAACAGACAATTGTGACATTGCTGCAACGTTTGGTATAAGTGAGAATGTAACATGACGAAACTGCAACCTTCATGCAACGTTAAACATGGAAGCAACGTTCCAAGCAATGTCCGAATAAAACGCTGTTGCAACATTGTATATACGTCAGCATGTAACATGACAAAAGCGCAACCTTCTAGCAACATTGCGGCCAAACCTTCTGGCAATGTTTTGACACAACGTCACCAAATAACGTTGTCACAACAATGTATGAACGTTTCTAGTAACATGATGAAACCACAACCTTCAGGCAACATTTCTAAGAAACGTGCGGGCGATGTTTAGGGAACAGACAATATTGTAACATTGTTGCAACGTTTGGTATAGGTGAGAATGTAACATGACGAAACTGCAACCTTCATGCAACGTTGCGACAAAACGTGGAAGCAACGTTCCAAAGCAATGTCCGAATAAAACGCTGTTGCAACGTTGTATATACGTCAGCATGTAACATGACGAAAGCGCAACCTTCTAGCAACATTGCGGCCAAACCTTCTGGCAATGTTTCGACACAACGTCACCATTTAACGTTTTCACAACAATGTATGAACGATTCTAGTAACATGACGAAACCACAACCTTCAGGCAACGTTTCGAAGAAACGTGCGGGAGATGTTTAGGGAACAGACAATTGTAACGTTGTTGCAACGTTTGGTATACGTTATAATGTAACATGACGAAACTGCAACCTTCATGCAACGTTGCGACAAAACGTGGAAGCAATGTTCCAAAGCAATGTACAACTAAAACGTTGTTGCAACGTTGTATATACGTCAGCATGTAACATGACGAAAGCGCAACCTTCCAGCAACATTGCGGCAGAACTTTCTAGCAATGTTGCGATACAACGTCACCATTTAACGTTGTTGCAACATTGTGTGAACGTTACTAGGTAACATGACGAAACCGCAACCTGCAGGCAACGTTGCAGTAAGGTCGTGTGTTAGCTGGGCATCTTGAATACCCCCCATTAACATCAATGTTGCCAAACCGAGGCTGGAATAACTTAATAGTCTGGTTACTATTTGCAAAATGATTATTAGCATTCGTTATTGCTCTAAGACCAGAATTGGTGCAGCATGATAATGGTATATTGAAATGAGGTTTCCAACTTAACCAGTGCATCCATATATTGGCATGTAATTATTGGTGGTGTCCGCCATTTTGGTGGTTACGGTAGATTTGTCCGTATACCTATATCCTACAGTGCACTCTATAGTGTCCACCATTTCTCAAAAAGTATTTTAAAAATAACATTATAGGGAAGGAGTAACATAATATTCCTTTATTTAAACAAACACGAAACTGCAATATAAGAACATACGGCACAGTTAATGGGATTTAATAGTTTCCTTGATGTTGATGCAAGGTTTCAAATCACATATAGCACAATCACGCTTCGGTAAAAACGGCATAGGCCCTGTTGAATCGTTATGTTAAAGCCACTGGACACTACTGGTAATTGCCCAAACGGTTGTTAGCATAAAAACTTATTTGGTAACTAGCAATTGTGAGATGTTGATAAGTAAAACATTTTGAGAAACGACTCCCTCTGAAGTATAGTTTTCGAGGAGGAAGTAATTACTCACTAAAATTATCAAAGACTGCATCTGAAGCACACCGTAGTAATGCAACGGGTATGTTTTTCCTTTCATTATTATCTTGCAATTTTGATGACCAATTGAGCCCAAATTTTCATGTGTTGGGATACACCAAGAGAGAATACTGGTATTTTTCAATTTACCAAACATGCCAGCGCCTTTTACGAGTCATTTTATAATCCTATGGAAAAACAAAACCTTAACTTAAAAAAAAAATAATAACATTCAAATCGTCTTCGAACACTAGATAGTGTTACATTGTAGGTCTATTAAATTGAAGACTTCCTGAAATCAATACCAAACATCCTCCTCTTATAATACGAGATTTTGTAAAGGTTTATAAAAGATATAATTGACTTATTAATAACATCCCAATCCCAACATTCAATCTTTACTTCAGATTTACCCATCTTTATGATGTGACCGAATTAATGGCTTCGCTACGGCTATGGCTAGATCACTGCAAACGCATAAGCATATCTTTCTACGTTGCATCTGCAGCCAGAGGCCGCAGTCGTAGCCGAAATCATTTCACTCGGTGACGATCTTACAACATATAATTTCTTCCTGTGTGTTGCAATAATATAAGCGAGATAAACATTACAACTTATTTTAGATAACGAATGCCCCTTTCTAATATAGGTTTTCTCGGTCAATTTCGGAAAAAGAGCAGCCAAGTTAACCACCAAGCTATTCTATTTCGCGCAAAATCGAATGCTACTCAAAAGGGTCATTCTATTTCGTTTTGGAATTAGTCAAATGTAATGTTGCGTCATTCGAATTAACAAAATAATCATTCAATTTAACAATTCATCAAAGCAGCATTCAAATTCGCAGACGCTTCTTGAGGCGTGTGTGTCACGAAAAAGAATGACGCTACGCTAAATTGAACAGAGTGCTTAAGGAATTTGTCTCGACCCAAAACGAAATTGAATGGCCGAATTCTGAATTTGATACGCAGTAACAACTGGAATAATTAAAGCAAAACAGCTTTAATTCGAACGAATGAAAATTAAATTGACTGCTCATTTGCCGAATTTGACCGAGAAAACCTAAAGGTGTTTTATATGCTTAAAGGCACTGTACACTATTAGTAATTACTCAAAATAATTGTTATCAAACAAAATTACTTGGTAACGAGCAATGGAGAGCTGTTGATAGTATAAAACATTGTGAGAAACGGCTCCCTCTGAAGTAACGTGTATAGTTTTCGAAAAAGAAGTAATTTCTAACTAAAATAATTTTGAATTGAATTCGAGACCTCAGCTCGACTTCAAGCAAAGCACACAACTTGTGCGACAATGGTGTTTTTCTTCCATTATTCTCTCGCATCTTCGACAACCAATTGAGTCAAAATGTTCACAGCTTTTTATTTTTTTATTTCATGCATGGTGTCCGGTGCCTCTAGAAGCTTTCAGCAAAGTTAACGAAAGTCATTAAAATTAGTACTTATAGTTGAACCTACACTCAGCCAATGACATATTTTATATTAATGGTGCACTCGATTAGCTTCCCCGGGTTGACCCGGGTCTGAGCCCAGTGCGTTTGAATATCTTCGACGTCATTGTTGTGACTCACCCGGGTCAGACCAAGTAGACCCTGCTTGTGGGCCAGGCAGTACTCTGACTAAGGTGCATGACATCACGACGAAAAACCTTCCCATTGCCACTAATTTGTTAGTATTTCGGGACATTTTCAGGAAGTTTGACACCCGTTTTAACCTCAAACAGCAACTATGATAAGTGAGATGTTTGTTAATCAAACACGCGTTATCTGTTGTATAGACATAGGATTGTAAAATAATTAACGTTGCAGTTTTTACTTAATAATTATCTTATACGATCTTGTTGTGAATCCGCGAAAGCTACAATGAAAGTAGTTTCGGTTGGCTGTCCCAATTGGTGTGAATGCTGGACAAGTTGACTTTCAGTCGGCCCATGTCAGAGGGGCTCACCTGGAAGAGTACGCCATGGTCGACCCGGGGAAGCTAATCAATTGAACCAGTGCGGGGTTGGACCCGATATAGTAAAAACCGTATAGATTGACTTTAAGTTGAGAATATTGGTGGGACATAGTGTCACAAAAAATACGAATTCACACTCCCCATCTTTTTGATTATAAGCAATTATGTTTAAGTGGCTCAAGTTTCAATGGCTGCAAGCGCAAAATGTCTGTGTCGTTTAACACGGCCGGTGTCAGACGCAATTGTGTCCGCCATGCAATACCGTCCGCTCCGGACACTTTTGCATATGCAACCGTGTCCGGGGCTATGCAAGAACCGTCCGGTAAACATGTACATGACTGTACATGTATGTGCGTGCGTAAGCGAGCGTGCATGCACGGAACCCACGTATACGCAGCAATATTCACGTATTTTATGATTGCAGCGAATACCCATGCAATGGCCGAACATTTCCCATGTCATTCATGACATGTACTTAGCTTGTAAATAAAAGGCGAACGTGTTCCGTCGACCAAGGGCGTTTAGTTTACTGCAAGGACGGTTTTGCACGGGGACGGACACAACTGCATATGCAAATGTGTCCGGGCGCACACAATTGCATCATGCAGCAGCGTCCGGGCGGACACGATTGCATATGCAAAACCGTCCGGCGGACATTATTGCATTATGCAATAATGTCCCCAGGATAGTACTGCATAGAGGACATAATTGCATGCGACACCGGCAGTCTGATGATTCTGAACTACTGATGCATTTAGACCACACGCAGCGGCCATGAACTGGGACATAGTGTGAATATGAAGTGTTTCAACATAAATGTTGTGTTACGCCCAACATTTGCCAAGTCTTTATTGTAACATCACGCGACGTACGTTAAATCTTTACAAGGAGTAGCTGTGTTTCGTTCACAAACGTGACATTTTGTGACGTCACTTTACCATCAACCACGTCACGCGACGTTACTTTAAAGATACAGCCAGTTTAAGCACACCTGAACCTTGTTTGTTCAACTCCTCAGTTTCAACAGGTATACGCCCATTATTACAATAATCACTGTCAAAGTTTAGAATGCTATACGGTTATAATGAAACCATTTAAAACGGCTTTTTGGGTCAACTGAGACCTTGTTTCAATCCATGAGGGAAATCAAGCCCCCAATATGTGGATTTCCCCCAAGAAGATCGAATTGATTCGAAGGGATATGCTGCATAAAGTCTCCCTCAACCATCATTTCTATGCTCCTTCTCGAAGCCTGTGGTTGTCCTTCAGACTCGGGTGAACTTGGGTGTCCCACCACGTATGCCACTACCGTGGCGTGGTCCAACTTGCCGGGGTGGTTTCTGGAGAGTCGATAGAGGGCTTCCTTCCCGGTCGTCACGGTGCTCGAGTCCAGTTTCTCACTTTCACACGCACCCACGATACGATTTGTCGCTTCGTGGGCATCGCGTTTTTTCTCGGTTAACTTCACTACGTGGTCAAGTAGTTTAGAGCAGAGATTGGAGGCGGAAAATGGGTCCTCACTAGGGATGACCGAGTCACGGATGATTACCTCCATCGATTGCGTCATCCCAGCTTGCCTCTCCATGGGTGAGATAGCAGGCATCGACCAGGATCCAGCCTCCCAAAGGTCCTCACCAAAGATCGACTCGGCTCTGCTCTTCCTCGATTTGAAGTCGGTGTTTGCCACTGCCTTCCGCGCTATGACAGGGTCAAAGTTATCAGATACCCCATCTGATGTGAGGAATACAATGTCGCCCTCTTCGGCGGTTGTGTAGGAAAAGGTGAGGTTGGTTAGGTCTGGTTCTTCGCCAACGCATGGCCCGAGGGCACCGTCACAGAACCGAATATTCCGGTGGGTGTTGTACTCCCTAGTCGCTGTTTAGAAAGAAAACACATGTCACAATCAAAAGAATAAAGTTAAAACTTTGCACACCAGTCCAAAAGTGTTTGAAACTTGTGACATCAACCTGGGCCCAATTTCATAGAGCTGCTAAGCACACAACTTTGCTTAGCATGAACATTTCTTCCTTGATAAAAACAGGATTATCAACCAAATTTCCACGTGATTTTCAGGATAAGCAAACGATAGCTGATAACCAGTAACAAGTAATATGCAACAAATGGAAATTTGGTTGGTAACCCTGTTTTTATCAAGGAAGAAATTTCATGCTAAGCAACTTTTTGTGCTTAGCAGCGCTATAAAATTGGGCCCCGATAATACGGTTAGGCTACTTCTGAGAAGGGGTAAATCCGCAATCAAATAATACGACACACAATGTGATTACAAAACAGCGTGTTGTTTTGGCTAAAATTGAAACAAGCTGTACACTAAAAAGTCCCGGTTAAAAAAAATTCTGACCCTCAGGAAGTGTAGACTATAATTTTTATTTTGTTGAGCCTCTTGCGGCAACGTCAAACGAGACCCGCTCACCCTTTGGGAGTCAGGTCGTAGTAGAGGGCCCACAATGCACAGTGGGGCCTACTAGACCCCAAACCAAGATCGTTCATATATATCAATTCAGCTGTGGTCGCTTTGGACTTTGTGTGTAAAACTAACCGAGTAAATGAGTCTTTTGATCATTATTTAAGTCCAATGCAGACAACCAATCAGAAAGTTTCCCTCCCGGGTACCTTAACCCGACCATGGGTATAGTTTACTCGACCCATTGCACTTCTGCCCGGTTAAATTGACCAGGGGTGGACTCGATTCTACAATAAGTTAAGACTATCTCTTGAGTTAGGACAAGTTATAATTTAGGACTAACCTTAAGTATTGATTATATCTCCTAAGACTAGCCTAAAACAATAGTGCGACACGCGATCCAAGAGTATGACACAAGTGAGTTGACTAATTATTAATAACAATTTTTCTCAGCAAGTTTTTACTAACCGATTGTAACTTCCTTGACCCCGTGCTTTTGACTGCGGACGAAAGCCAGGCTGTCTCCAACACTAACTACACATACAGCCTTTTGAGATTTGGTGTCCTCTGATATAATATCAGCAACTACGGCAAGACATAGTGTTGTCAGGCAGCCATTTTGAGATAAAATACATTCTTGGGCTCTGTCCAACGAGTCCCTCATGCACTGAAATAAATTATGATGAATTGGTCAGAAAAATGCAGCGTACGAGAGCTAAATTGTGGTAAGTTGTTTGTTTTACGAAAAACATATGTTTTTATATGGGAACAGTTTTAAAAAGGACCTTAGGACAACAGTGCGGAAAGCCCACCATGTCGCTCTAAGAATATGTGCTTGAACACACAAGATTAGCAGGATGGGAGAGGGTGGCATGGTGGTGCTGAATGGGAGGAACAATGGCGGTGACTGATTAGCATTTAAAAAACAGCGACTGGGTAATGGGAATCAGGGTGACATGATGCTGAACGGGACGAACAATGACGGTGGCTTAGCGTTTAAAATCATTAAAACAGCGACTGGGATCATGGGAATCAGAACAATCATTATTGACCGAATAACTGTAAGCTAAATCATGGAGGAAGGGAAAAACCTCCATGGCTGAATATCTGGTCATTATACACGATCTCAAATAGAATTGCTTTATATGCTCACAATTTAGCATTATTATATTATTATATAGGAAATCTAGAGCAACCAGGACTGTGAGTAGAAGAAAGATACGGGCTGATCAGAAGCAGTCTGCTGAGGTGCCACTGTCCCAAGTTCGTCATGGTCACTCAGCGACAGCGACGACGACAACTGACTGTCAGTATGAATATTAACATCTTCACCCATCTGTGCCTCGCTCTTTTTCTCACCTTAAAGACATCTATTGTGGTAAACGACGTCTTCTTTGCCCGAAGTGTTACCCACATGTATTCCATGGAACCCTTGACGGCGCATCTTGCTGCCGTCCGGGCTCCCTGTCCCCATCCAACCCCGTCAGCCAGAGCCATGATGCAACTATTCGAGGTTGTACGGATTGCAAAGACGTCTGCAATCGGGTCACCTGGGGATGAGGAAGAGTGTCAAACCTCAAACTGTGGGTGCGTTCGTTTAGCTTCCCCATGGTCGACCCCGGTGTGTGGCGTTTGTTTTGTCCAGGACGAACGTGTGCAGATAATTACCCACGTTCGTCCTGGAAAAAAACACGTCACACACCGGGGTCGACACAGGGAAGCTAAACGAACGCACCCTATAAAACCATAGATCAATAAGTTAATTGCTCTATACGCTTGGCTCAAAAGTCTGAAACCGCGGATTTGTTTTGTCTGCGTGAGAGCCAAACAATGGGTCATGTAGCTCTATGGTTCAACCATGGTTCAACAGAGACAACCCGAAATCAAAATTAAATGAAGTCTAGCGTTGCAGCCCTGCAAGTTTATCAACCCTCCCCCAACAAAAACTATTGTTGACCCCCCCCCTCCCCCCTCGATGTAATGGTTACACTTTAAAATAATGATCAGTATTCGAGTATTGTTAATGAAGGCTTCGACCATGCTTCGACACAATACAATTATAAATTTTTTTAAACGGATGAATTAAAACAATAGACAGTTGAACAATGTGAATTACCTGTGCACTTGCCACTGTCTTTATCCACATATTCATAAAGAGACAATGACATTCCATACGCTTTGTTGTTTCTGGTTTTCCATCTAGCCGCAAGGCCATTGTGTTGATTGTCCACTCCTATTAAAAGACAACAAAAATACGACTTTCTTTCGGTTTGCTTATCATGGCTTCATGACATTCGAATTGGTTACCGAAGCCATTTTTAGGTATGGTGGAAACAGTGCTATGTCAAACAGGCTATGTGTTTGAGCACATTTTGTGTGCAGACATCCAATTCCAAACCAAAACAGTGTATATTCATATAGTGTCCACCACGACATCAAAAAGACCAACCAACTATAATCTTTAGAAAAGTATAAAGTTATAAACCACAAGGGAAACTGGTGGTAGGTAATTTTTTGAAATAGAATAGTTTGGGGTTTAACAAAACTCACAGCTGGCTATGAACCGACGACCTCGTAATATGGTGTTGAACAACGCCAAATTTACTGGTGGGATTTGAACCAACGACTTCATTGGTTTGTTTAATGTTAATGTTAAATCCAACATGCAAGACAAGGAATGTCGTTTAATACACAATGTTAAACACGAAACAGTTACGTACTGATTCTCTGCTTCAAAATTGTATATATAAAAAATAGGCCACTACCACTGAACAATTTTGACATCAAAATTCTCCCTTTAAAAGTATATGAATAGCAATTGGAAATTAGAAACCGGAAGATATTATAAGTAGGATGAGGTAGAATATTATGACATTGTCCGTTTAAGTTTCAGTATGTAATATCGAATAGGTCTTTTGCGTGAGGTAAACATTTACTGTACAACTAACGAATCAATCAATGCATTAAACATTGATTGATTGATAAAGACTACTGTATTTGAAAAACCCTTGTTGATTAAGCATTAGTCGTGCTGGTCGCAGTCAGTCCCGACTTTATTAATTCATGTTTGTACATACAACGTGCAATCTTGATATTTTTTTATATTAATTCAAGGTTAAAGGAACACTACATAATAGGTTTTGCTCATAAAACAGTTGCTGACAGTTAAGCACTTTATGTAATCCACCATTACATAAACTGACAAACCTGTAGAAGTTTGATATCGATCGGCCATCTGGGTCACGAGAAAAAAAAAGTGAAAAACCGATTTTTTGCATGACATTGATGCACAAAAAAAAATTGATAAAATGCTCTGAAACCTCCAAACGCAAAGTTAAATATGACGTTTCAGGCAGAAATATTCGATGTTTTCTACTATCATCATTATAAGACCGTGTAAGTTTGATGTAAATCTGTGATCTTCACGGTTTTGTTTTCTTACTCATTCTGTAACGTTCCTTTGACGATCGAGATATATTATTCAACTTTATTCTATTTAAATTCCTGGAGGTCTGTATAGGGACTGGTCTCTTTTGTGTTTCTAATGTAAAGCGCTTAGAGAATTAAGTGTTTGTTATTAGGCGCTATATAAATCGAAAGTTATTATTATTATTAATTTTTGTATTATTATTTTTAACCTCCTCTTACTGTGACAGTTAAGAAAACTTTACTCTTCATTTTTTGTTTACATTAATTGCTTTTAATTTTCCGTAACATTCTTACATATTTTCGTAATTGTGATTATATGTTTACTTATTAAAATATGTTAACTTGATTGCAGGAATGGAAACCAGTAAGTGTTTTTACTGACTTGGCTTACCCTGGGTAAATAAAGGAAATAAAAGAAAATAAAAAAAATAACTGACGTGATTTTTTTTGTCTCAATTAATAAAAGCAACTACTTAAAATCGCATTCTATATGTTTATCAGGCTGCCGGCATCATGCAGCTCTGGAGAGAAGGGGCATGTTTTTTCACCTCAAGTTTACCTCTCTAAAAACACACCCCACACACATAATGTAAAAAGAAAATAACACATGTTAACGTTTCTGATAGAAAATGTATTTCCTTGTTACTCACTTACTTAACAACCCCCCCCCCCCCCCCTTCGTAGTTGTGACAAATTTGAGAAAAACTATTGCTCATACTTATGTTTTCCTTCCAAATACATGATGTTTATACTTCAAGTCAAGAAAATTAGTAGTAAAAGAAAACCGCTTGGAGATGCCGGGGATTGAACCCGGGGCCTCACACATGCGAAGCGTGCGCTCTACCACTGAGCTACATCCCCGATTGTTCAAACTGAGGCATTCTATAGATAATATACCACGCACAGTGTATTGCACAATGATCTGGAGCGCTTGCGCGGTATGGGGGCTGTACCTCGACGGCTGTTTCATGTACGATTAGTGCATGTTCATCATCTATTTGCAAAAACGGCCGACGCACCGTGTTTATTTACTGTGTGTACACAACAATGAGCTTATCATTACAATGTACAGCACATGTACATAAGATGCATGTGTAGAGTTATACCTCATAATGCATGGAGGTAGAATTCTACCTCCATGTAGTATGATGTACAGTGGTTTCTCTCTTACTACTTAGTTTTATGTCTAAAAATTTAAAGGCAGTGGACACTATTGGTAGTTAACCTTCACAGTTGGTGTATCTCAACGTATGCATAAAATAACAAACCTGTGAAAATTTGAGCTCAATCGGTCATCAAAGTTGCGAGATAATAATGAAAGAAGAAAACACCCTTGGCACACGAAGTTGTGTGCGTTTAGATGGTAGATTTCGAGGCCTCAAGTTCTAAACTTGAGGTCTCGAAATCAAATTCGTGGAAAATTACTTCTCTCTCAACAACTATGGCACTTCAGAGGGAGCTGTTTCTCACAGTGTTTTATACCACCAACCTCTCCCCATTACTTGTCACCAAGAAAGGTTCTACTTTGAGTAATTACCAGTAGTGTCCACTGCCTTTAAGGGGAAATTGGAAACGTGTGATGTCAAAACAAGTACGAAGGGCATGCAGTTTGTTTCTTCAGCCGCTGCTGTATTCACCCAAAATTAGAAGCCTTCTTCAACACAATTAATAACAAAATAGGCGGTCTGTCAGGTTGGTTGTCAAATAAACCTTTAAACAAATTAAAGCTGATTTAGTTGGGATTTCTTATAGAGAGATAGGCCTAGACCTGTGATTGTGGAGATACATGAAAACAACCACATGATTATACACATGTACGATGTAAAGAAAATGGCCCGACTAAAATCTTGAAGCCTATTATTATTGTTTTTTCGAGACCCAACCATCACCCAACCAACAACAGCTGACGAGCCGCCAATCACAGTACAAATATACACGAGAGAGTGATCATACAGTTTTAAGTTGATGACAACAACACTGCCACTCACAGTCACATGGCGGCTCCCGATCCCCGGCTCGTGGTAGTTGTTACTTGTACCATGGATCTACCTCCATGCTAGTATCCATGGAGGGAAAAATGGTTGTACCATTGAGGAAGAAATGTACATGTACCATCCATCGACATACAAAGAACCACAGGACCATTACGATACATTTTGTGCGTGTACAGCACATACACCGTAAAACCATACACACACAATACACCCACCACGTGCATCAGAATTCTAATCTGTGGAGAGAGCAACACGTGTGTGTCGCGACGTCAGCGACAAGCATACAAAACATTGGCTGTCGAGTGAGACCTCAGTGTTGTGGCAGTGAAATCCTTATCTGTTTGTAATGATGCAGAAGTTCATGAGGCCAGACCAAGCGGCACACGGGTTATAATACTTATGAGAGAGGGTTTTGGTTTGAAAGTGGGGATTTAACGTGCATAATTAGGCCTACACACCAAACTGAGTGAATCAAGTTTAGTTGCTGGGGACAGGATACCCCCCCCCCCTTCGATAATTTCTTAAAGGTTTTTTTAATACTAGTGTCTACTTTCGTTGATTTATTTCCAGAATTTGTGTCCCTTTTTTGTTGCAATAAAATTGCTTTGATCTTTAACCGAAGTAAGTCCCGCTGCAGTGTGCATCCTGCTGTTCCAGATAGGCTGTCACCGTCCTGGTGAACTAAGACCTTCACCGTAAAAGGTGCTAACCGTAAAATCACTGAGCCATGTCGTGCATCGAATTACAAATTGACATTAACAAAAACAATCAGCACACCAGTACGTGTGCATGCGGCACCACTCAGACAGTCAAGTGACGAATTAAACCGGGATAAACAATGACCGCAGCTTCAGCGAAACACAGCAGCTGTTGTGTGACAAAAACCAATACAGAATTAAGTCCTGCGTTCAAACAAATCAAATTGGGTAATCCATTGTATCCCCGTGTTGACAACTTGGTCAGTAACCTTACACTCTGACAGTTACCGCCCCTCTGATAACCACGTGCACTAACCAACACTCACTAGACATGGTAGACCTACAGGCGTCAGTAATGATGTTCAAGCCTCCATAGAGGATCGAAAGAAGAGCTTCCTCCATGCCCTGACCATGTACAGCTCCGAAGGCCTCCAAGCATGGCGGACTGGAACCTGCTGCTGCCCCGATGGTCATCTCTGGTAAGTTTCTTTCTTACTTTCTTCTTCATCACTGTTTTACTTCCATTTGCTTTGGGATTAACAATTAATTTTATTTACCCTCTCGAAAGATGAGGGTATAAGGGGGGGGGGAAGAAATCTTATTATTATTGACAACTCAGTTGGTTTAATCATGGAGGAATAAAATTTCTCCATGGTTTAATCATGGTTCAATCCTGATAAATTCAACAGGCTTTCAACAAACCGCTGACGATCTTCCTTGCGCGGTGTGCATGAAGTTAGTTATAGCATAGAGCAAGGTTATAGGATTACTTTTATACAAGTTTTGTCTAATTATTCGGATAGTTAGGCTACGCCTATATACTTTCACTGAGTGAGCTTGTGGAGTATTGAATCATGAATGTGTTCTCCCTATTGGTGGAGTTTTGAATCATATAGAGAGTTTGGATCCTTGTTCAGTTCATATAAGCATTTTACAAGAGACGGACTTCTTGTTTGCAACTAGCACTGGCCGCTGTGGAATGTCCTTCCCACACCGGGGAATTCGCTCTAAGAAGTATGTGGGGAAAAGCATGGGTAAAGTAACCAAGACTCCAGATATCATGTGATCTCCTTCATGATCTGATGGCCTGGACAACTTGGTCTGAAAATAGAGTCCGTATTGAAGGCAGTGGACACTACTGGTATTATTAGCAAAACCTTGTACTTGGTAACGAGTGTTGGGCCGGAGCTGTTGATAGTACAAAACTTTGTGAGAAACGGCTCCCTCTGAAGTAACGTAGTTTTCGAGACAGAATTATTTTTCCACGAGTTGGATTCCGACACCTCAGATATAATACAGAATTTTAGGTCTCGAAATCAAGCATCTGACGAAATCACACAACTTTATGTGGCAAGGGTGTTTTTTCTTTCATAATTATCTTGCAACTTCGACGACCAATTGAGCTGAAACTTTCACAAGTCTGTTATGTTTATAATATGTAAATTATGTTGAGATACACCAAGTGAGAAGACTGGTTTTTGACAATAGTGTCCAGTGTCTTTGACGACTGGAGTGGGGCAAGTGCCAAAATGGCGGCATTAAGCCGGTCTGGTTGTTTATCTACAGATTTTGAGTCCCCAACTCCAAGCTCATCAGAACTCTTGTACCCCCCCCCCCCCCCCATTAAGTAAAAGAAGGAAACACAAGTTTATATCGATTACTTAAAATCCCATGACAAAAGTGATACAATATTCCACGCATCAGTCGAACGAATGTTAATGAAGGAAAACTTGCGTGCACGCTATCAGACTTAGAGCCAACACGCTCACTCGTGAATGTGTTTATAATAGCAACATGTTTCTTTGTCCTCAGACAACCAAATTGTATTACATGGATTGTATGGTCACTGAATAGTAAAGCACAATTCCTGTATAACTTCATTCGTGTTAGTTCTGTCCATGAACCGTATTTAAAATAATTGGTAAATTTATGACCAAAAAGGAAAGCCATGAATTGATCTTTGGAGAACTTTGTGTGTAATAGGGCAAGGGACCACGGAGCTGCTAAAGGAGAAAAAGTAGCTAAGCATAACAAAGTCATACTTACAAGAATCAGGTCACCAGCAAAAATCAAATTTTCATGCACAATTATTTTTGACCAGTGTGTGTGCAGCTCATTTTTGCTAAGAACACATTATTATTTGTAAGCAAATTGTGTGCTTAAGCAGCCCTATGAAATAGGTTTTATATGGGTTTAAAATAATTGATCACTAATAGTTAGTGTTAACACCAAATACTTACGATTGCAGTTGTCATTCTTCTGCACGCCGTTTCCATGGGGATCTGTGGATGATGACGTCACTGCATGGCCATTGCCAACGTGGTTACTACCATTGTTGGTGAGCCCTCCATCTGGGCCGGAGTATGATGCAAGAATGTCTCGATTGAAGGGGGCCAGTTTCTTGCGAGGGAGCTCGTTGTAACTTTTCCCGGAGGAGTAAATGCGAGGTAAGTCGGGGGAAAAGGACAGCCGAATTCTGGAAACAGAGAATGATTTTTTATTAGTTTTTTTTTTTTTCGTTTCGATTTTTAATGATCGTTACTGCAAATAAGATATTTCAAGGCACTGGACATTATTTCTAAAAATAATTGTTATCATAAAAACTTACATGGTCACGAGCAATGTAGAGCTAGTTGACAAATTATATTATGAGAAACGGCTCTATCTGAAGTAACGTACTACTTGTATGTAGTTTCTGAGAAAGCGGTAATTTATCACTCAAAATAAAATAACAATAAAAGACTTCAGCTGAAGCCTTTTTATTATATATCTTAAAGCACACGAAGTCTAGCAACAAGGATATTTTTTCTGCCATTATTCTCTTGCGAAGTCGGTTACAAATTAAGCCCAACTTTTCACAGGTTTATTATTTTGTGCATAATGTTGGGTTGATACACCAGGTGAAAATACTGGTCTTTGACAATTATTTCCAATTGTGTCCAGTGCCTTTAATGACGGTATACGGGCGTTAAAAACTAATCGAACTAACACACTAAATGTTCTGGAAGTCGAGTTGTATTCGTTCAAACCTATAGGCCTTCACAACGAAACAATTAGGACCGATAAACATGGTTTAACAATGCCAGGATTTTGTGGTGGTGGACATTGAGGGCGCTATTTACGTTTAGCGGTAGACACCTCGTTGGAGACAAACCACGCAGATCGTGGACACCGTGCAATTGAGATGGCGCCCTCACTGTTTTGTTCAGTTTCACGAATCTTTTGGAATCTCGCCCTGACAAATCTTTAAGTTTCACCAAAATACTATGGCTATTGTTTTGCTAAGTACACAACAAAGACCATGCCTATGCAATATTTATTCTCAACAATTATTTTAGGCATTTAGTTTCAACAACTTTTTCATAGAAAATTTGCCCTGTTTGGTGTTTCTTTGCCGCACATGTCTGGCGATGGTTTTTAGACGAATTGAACCTATAAGTTAATGCAAGCTGAGATAATCCGGGAAGTTTACAGAAGGTAACACAAGATAATTATACGAACTGTTCAATAATGATTTTGGGTTAAATCACATTCCATCCATCATTTTCTTCATCCAGTGAGAGGAATGTAAGAAAAACCAAGAAGTTATTGTTTTGATAATTGTAAAAAACAAATAACCAAAATAACCTGACAGCTTTGTTTTTCCTTTTGTTTTTCTTTCAGCAAGATGTTTAGAGAGTGGGAGCAGCTTGGTGTATCGGATCCAAGGAGATCAGGTAAGTTGAAAAATCTGGTTTTCTATTTTTTTTTTTTTTTTTTAGATTCTGTTTGCATTATTTTAATTTGCATTCAGACTGTCTCACACTGTTATAAACTGTTAAATTCTGTTTCGTTAATGTCTACAATGTGTGTATTTGTTGTAAACCAAAGTGAAACAGTTTAGAAAACAATGTGTGTTATGTTTTTGTCTACTCTTCGTTTTAGTTTAATTTGACTTCTGAATTCTAAGCGAAAGTCACATAGTAAAAATAATAATGTTGTTGTTTGTTTTTATACAAGTTTGCCCTGATCAAGGCAAAAAATCAACTCAAGGTAGGGACTTACTTAAATTTATGATAACTTGTTTTCAAAAGTTGAGTGTTTAGGTTCATCTTGTAGGCGGGAAGGGAGAAAGTTGAGGAGTTCAAGCTGGTCACATGAGATCAAGGCCTCAAAGGAAATCAGAGGTGAGTTAAAAATATTTGCTGACCATTCTGTTCAGATTATTTAGAGATAGATTGGTTCAATTTGAGTTTTAATGTTCCAGATTGTTTCAGACTGTTCAATATTTTCGGAATGTTTTTAAATGTTCTACAATGGTTCGTATTTGCAGTGTTGGTTAATAGCTTCATTCATTGTTTCGAATTTTATCATGACGACACAGTCAGTTTGAAAGTGTTAATCAATTCTGAATCTTCGTTTTAAATTTTTTTAACCAGTCAATAATTGCGAGAGAAAGTTTAACTTATCAAAAATGCTTGAATGATAACATGTTTAACTGATCTCTTTCAACGGTGGAAAACTCAGAGCAATAGAAGTGTTTACATGTCTTTGTCTTTATCACCTATTTGATACAAACACAGAGTCTTCAGTGACACGGACAAGCTCACATGATATATCTAAAGGTAAGAGTAAGCAAAGAATAAGTCTGGATTGTGAATTCAGACTTTCGATAATGACTGTTGTCTTATTCTTTGTACATGACAAAAAGTTGGCAGAGTGTAAAATGAAGAGATGGCAACATAGCAGCCCTGCTTGATGTTAAAGCACCAGCTATTCAGCAGAGACTGATAGTTAAAGAGGAATACCTCTGTGCTTGAGTCTGCACAAGAGGTTTTGGTTTGGATGGGAGACCCAGAGTTCAACAGAAAGCAGTTAAACACTAAAATGAAGAGATGGCAACATTATAGCAGCCCTGCTTGATGTTAAAGCACCAGCTATCCCTTCAGAAGAGGCTGAAAGTTAAGAAGAATACCTCAGTGCTTGTGAATCTGCACAAAGAGAGGTTGTGGTTTGGATGGGAGACACAGAGTTCAATATAAAGCTAACATGCCTGATGTTAAGCACCTTGACAGGCAAGATGAGACAAGTGCCTGGCAATCAAGAAGAGGCTGACAGTCAATAATGATACACAAGTGCCTGGCAAGGTATTCAAGAAGAGAATTACAATCAAGAGGAATGTCTTCTCTGGCCTAACTGTAAGACAGGAGTTTAACAACAACCTAAGGTGAGTTCAATGCATGCTTTCTTTAACATGATTGAGATACTTTGTGGTGTTGATGCCTTCATTTGCAACCGAGTCACTCTGCTGCAAGCTTCTGCAAGATCTACATGCTGTCAGCAGACTGCTGTTTGTTGGCATGTGCTTAATTATGCACACAAACTGCTGTACACACACAATGTGTGAATAACCACAACGCATGCGTGGTGGCTATTGATAATGTGAAGCTTCCTTTAGTGCCATAACCTTTGTGTTTCCTCATTCAACCGGCGGTGTGCGTGTGTGTGTGTGTGCATTGACTGTGCTACTGCATGCAGTGTAATAAGCAAAATGTGAATGTTTGTTATATTTAGACGTAATGCAACAAATAATTTAACATAAGTGTACTATTTTACCAACCTTGGAAGCTCATAAATTAATTATTAAAAAAACATTTGTTAAGAGTACATCTCTGTGAGTAGTTTGAACTAAAATGGTTTTAATGGATAGCTTTTAGGGCTATTTTAAAGGTTGTGTGTATTTTGTACAGACGAAGCAATGTTTTGGTGACTCTAAGCTAACTGCTCTATATAACTAGGAGGTGTTAACTAGTTAGTCGTGCTAGCTTCGGCTGCACATATACTAAAATTGGAACGATACAGAGAAGATTAGCATGGCCCCTGCGCAAGGATGACACGCAAAATCGTGAAGCGTTCCATATTTTTTCATATTTTTCAAAAAAAAAAAAAAAAAAAAAAAGTTTTTTTTTTTTTTTTTTTTTTTTGGTTTTTAATCTTGAGTAGGCCTTTCTACCTTAGGAGGCCATTGGTTGCCTAGATCTCACAGAACTAAATTAGAGTGACTATATTCCATACCTCCCCCCCTTTAAAAAAATGTACACAAACCGTTATTTAAAAAAAAGTTACATGTACTTAAAAAAGAAAATCGAGAAAATGTTCACATCAAATTAACAGTTTGATCTTTGTAAATCTAGTTTCTTGAAAAAAAAAAAAAACAATGGACTTCATAATGGAGGCCAACAGGGAGCCTTGGTGCCTAACAGGACACCGTTAACCCCCCCCCCCCCCCCTTAAAAATATTAAACAAACAAAAAGTATGAGAGAAAAACAGAGAGAGAGAGAGAAATAAGTTTTAAAAGAAAAAAGAAAAAAAATGTAATTTATGTTTTTTGGCTGATCCATCCACGAGTTGAATGTTGGCCTAATAATAATAATAATAATAATAATATTAATAATAATAATAATAATATCAGAGTCCAGCATTCTCCAGAAGACGATCAGAGCATACTGATCGAAACGTCGAGTTAATCCAACGGTTCTTTTCAGAACCACCCCAACTCATTTAGAGATTGTTATTACATGGTGTTACCGCAAACTCTTCTATATCTTATTTCCACCATGCAAAGTTTCAAATCCTAATTATATTCTTATAAAGGCCTATAGCACATTCGACAATAACATGCTCATTAACGCCGTTATTGAATCGTTGATGATGAAACATCATGCAGTACAAATGGCATAGCTGTTTCAGTTTATGCTGTTGATTTGATCGAACTGAATTTATTTGTAGAAAACAAATACAGGGTATATAAACAAAATACATTTACTTGGGGGTTCCGACATAAATTGAGTCGAAGTCAGAAGGACGTCTCGACCACATTACCAACTTCCATCCATCTAGCCACTTAATATTTAATGCTTGTCATATGCTGAGATTCACCAAGACTTCTGTTTGACAATATTTAATTTTTGTTGGAATATACAGTAATTATCTTCCCCTCGGCAGGTAAACACATTCTCCTGAGATCACAGTCCATCACATCACCCAGAAAATTATTCATATTATTGTTATTATTATGACTCGTAATTATATGCGAAAGTATGTTTTTACCTCACTGGGCCTGTACCATTCAGTCTCGTGCATGTGAAATAGCTGTGTGCCGTTGTGTTTTTCTTCTTCTTCTTCATACATGTACACCACAAGTTCTTCCCAAAGCCATCAGGACCATCATAGACCTTATCGCAGACTGTTGAATGAGGTGCATTGTGGGATAGATATGGATCAAATTTGGATACCAGCAAGACCACAATGCACCTAATTCCAAGCTTTACGCGCGCGCCCCGGTATTTGCGAAAAGGTCTATGGATACTCAGACTATGATGATACTCATCATGGTAACTTAGAGGCAGTGGACACTATTGGTAATTACTCAAAATAGTTATCATCATAAAACCTTTCTTGATTACGAGTAATGGGGAGAGGTTGATAGTATAAAACATTATGAGAAACAGCTCCCTCTGAAGTAATGTAGTTTTCGAGAAAGAAGTAATTTTCCACGAATTTGATTTCGACACCTCATGTTTGATAGAATTTGAGGTCGCGAAATCAAGCATCAGAAAGCACACAACTTCGTGTAACAAGGGTGTTTTTTCTTTCATTATTATCTCGCAACTTCGACGACCGATTGAGCTCAAATTTTCACAGGGGTGTTTTATTTTAGGCATATGTTGAGATACACCAACTGTGACGACTAGTCTTTGACAATTACCAATAGTGTCCACTGTCTTTAAAGACAGTGGACACAACCGGCGATGTACCTACTCTCTCATTTTGATGCTTACCCTGTGTTTGATTACTGACCATTACCCCGAAGGTTCCCCATACTACGGGCCAGAAGATCCCATGTTGACCATTATCGGTAAACATGTAAGGTAAACATGTAAACAATGTTCTACGCAATCATGTAATGTGTGACGTCATTTCTAAGTCAAGGCCTCACTCCCAACTTGATCCTTCCTCACTTCGACAACTCTCATTTAACTTTACTTTCTAAATCAGCGTAAAGTTTGCACCAAGCTCCTGAACTCCTAAAATCATTTTAATATACACATGTATTGCTAAATGTCCTGGTCTTAAATGTATGTAAATGTATTCAAACTGTTTGTACATTTCTGGCAGGCCCTTGTTTTGTGATTTTGTTATCAAATGTTCTCTATGTATTTTCTATTGTAAAGCTTTTTAATAATTATTGCAATATTTTTAATGATTGTAAATTATGTCGCAATTCAGCGGTATGCTGCGATGGCATTTTTTTTTTCAAATAAATAAACCATATTAAAGAGACTCATCCTCACATTACTTGAGAGAGCACCTCTGTATTATTTGTGTCATGTTTGGGATCCACTTCCCGAAAAAGAAAATCACAGTTGATTGGGATAAAGAGATGACCTTAGTAAGGGTCTACCCCCATTAAGGCTGGCTCGGTTGTCTCTTCCCTATATAAACGTCACCTCTGTGGCCCTGATTCGAACACAGGACTGAAGCCTGGAATGTCGCTTGAGTTTTCTGAACTCAAGAGACTGAACTGGGTACGTGGGTTTTCGTTGGGGTTTTCCTCCCATATCAAAAGCTGACATTCCTTCACCATCTTTAAACCTGTATCTTCAAACCTACGGGTTACAGTGCTAGTAACGTTTGTGAATCTCTTGGTTTACAGGTAATTAAATTATAAATTGTTTTTTTCCCCATACATCAATAACACATGGCATTCTTCTTTTTTCCCCATACATCAATAACACATGGCATTCTTCTTCTTTAGCTTAAAACATGATCCTTCAGGTCTAAGACTACAATGCTAGTAACGTTTGGGGATCCCTTGGCTTCTAGAGAGATTACATTATAATAACCCCATTTCTGTATTATAAATTGGGTATCAAAACGGTAGCATTCGTGCCTCCAAAAAGAAAGTTGACTTACTTGAGTTTGTCTAACAATCCACGGCTCATTCCAGTATGGGATGGCGGTATGTTGCGCCTTCTTGTGGGATCTGACAGGCTCAGCCGTCTCCCGTTGCTGTCACTCCCTCCTCCTTGTTGTGGCCGTACCTTGACCACTTGCTCAGCAGCGGTCGTCTTGGATCTTGCCTCGCCGGCTACGGAGTTGGATCGTCTTCTACGGAAAAGTCCGGTAAAGAACTGACCGTGTCCTGCCATTTTCTGTTGAGACGGGACTGTGGCAGTCTGTTCAAAGGTAACACCAAAAATGGTAAATGCAAAGTTATTTTAAGGTTATAGAAGAGTTTGCGGTAACACCATGTAATAACTACAATGTATCTCTAAATGAGTTGGGGTGGTTCTGAAAAGAACCGTTGGAGTTAATAAACCAACGGTTCTTTCAGAACCACCGCAACTCGTTTAGAGATTGTTATTACATGGTGTTACCGCAAACTTCTGAAAAGAACCGTTGGAGTTAATAAACCAACGGTTCTTTTCAGAACCACCGCAACTCATTTAGAGATTGTTATTAGATGGTGTTACCGCAAACTCTTTTATATCTCATTTCCACCATGCAAAGTTTCAAATCCTACTTATTTTAAGGTTTGTGAATTTCTATTGTGTAATTTGCCCGTGACGGAACCCATGAGGTAATGATTGTAAAGTTCAATCTCAGTAAAATTCTTCCCCAAAGTGAGCATTGTGTAGAATCTGAATGCTTGAATATTTACCTATTGGTTATTGTTACCACAATGTGTGACGTGCAAAGACCTGATTACTGCTATGAATAGACTGTGTACAGCAGCGGTACTTGGTAGAACCCCTCCCCCGTTAAAGGCAGTGGACACTATTGGTAATTGTCAAAGACTAGCCTTCACAGTTGGTGTATCTCAACATATGCATAAAATAACAAACCTGTGAAAAATTGAGCTCAATCGGTAATCGAATTGCGAGGTAATAATGAAAGAAGAAAAAAACCCTTGTCACACGAAGTTGTGTGCGTTTAGATGGTTGATTTCGAGACCTCAAGTTCTAAACTTGAGGTCTCGAAATCAAATTCGTGGAAAATTACTTCTTTCTCAAAAACTATGGCACTTCAGAGGGAGCCGTTTCTCACAATGTTTTATACCATCAACCTCTCCCCATTACTCGTCACCAAGAAAGGTTTTATGCCAATCATTATTTTGAGTAATTACCAATAGTGTTCACTGCCTTTAAGGACCATGCAGCCACACTGCTTTCTCCACCCAACAAACAATATTAAACTTTAAAAAGGTACCAATTATGGTTGTTCAGACCAAAGCCATGTGCCTATAAGCTCAACCTCCCAGCCCACCCACATAAAAATGTTTACTTACGCCACTGTTTTTTTCTCCGGTGCACACCATTCTCAGAAAACCGATAACACCATCGGGCTACATTGTTTTCACTGTGAGCACAAAACATGTATAGCCCCCTTTTTGCGACGCGGTTATTTTGTAGTTTGAGCGACAATACGTTCACTTCTGTTGAAGTATGTTGCTTTTATATCTTATGTCACTTTCACTGTTCCCATTGTTTCTCTATTCCGATTTTTCCCATTCAGTCTCATTTCGAATCTAACACAGAACCCTGTTTGTCTATAACATTCAAAACTATCTCAATTCGTATAAGAGACGTTACATTTGCATCGGGGAAAGGATGTTAATTTTGGTTTTTACCCATACACCGATGTGTGTTAGCACTGTATACTCGGTACTCTCCCGCGTCCTGTGAACAAATATCACAGGCATGTTACTCGGGTGGGATTCTAACCCACGACCCTTGCATTCTAGAGCAATTCTTATTGTGTATTAATGCTTCAGAATTATGTAGTTTGTATTCTGGCGTACTTTGAGAATGTCCTGGATAAATAATAATATGGATCGAATTGATGTGAGCACCTTTATTAATTTTGATGAGCAGTATCCCATGGTTACCTCATATCGATCGATCACAGGCATCAGAAAACTGGTCTTCCAAAATAATCTGTTGTGCCCTTTTTGAGATCTCTCAATTTAGATATACATGTACATGTATTCAACAAATCACATTGTGAAGAGCTGCCACCTAATGTTTTTACACACGTGGTCAATATAATGTAGCAACCATGGAATTAGTCTTGTAAATTAAGTTTTAAAAACTCACCTGTTGTGTGCACCCATACACTGTTGTTTGACAGAGGATACGTAATTACCAGGATCACAGTGAAGCCGATATATAGGCAATGCAGTAGTTGTAGGCAGCTGCACACAAATAGTATAGTTCCTTTTTCATGAAGAAGAGAGTCCCCCTTGAAGACCCCTCAAACAAATCAGTTGACATGAGGACCGCCGAACCGAATCATTTTCCTGTTGCAGGATTTCCCCACAACGTACGACACGAACGAGTTGTGCTTTTAGTTGTGGTACAACATAAAACAGCAACGATTGAAATATTGTAAATATAACCGAGTTTATCGCAATCGTTAGTCAGGGGTTAAAGAGCTAAGATTATAAAGTTACTATCTTGATGGTTTGATTGGTGATCAGGTATTCAAAGGGAACAAAGTGCAAGTCTGTTACGAACAGGTAGTTAATACAAAAAGCAACAAAATTGATATTTGTTGTCGAATCTAAAAGTAAAACCCAACACTTGGCCTATGTGTTTGACATGACTTGTACATCCGTGTAATGGGAAAATACATGTATTGGATTGTACAATACCTTGTTTCACCATTCAACGATCAACTTGGCGAATGTCATGTTTTTGTAAGGCACACCGAAGCATAACCAAAACGACGGACTTGCATTCAAGGAGCTGAACGTTTGTGCCTAAAACAAACGTACATGTAACACTGTGGCAGTGGTTTGATTTAGAACGGGGAAATACTTGAATGGAAACTAGAAAGTACTTGAGGACATTAGTTGGATTTACAAACTGATGTCATTATTTTGAGGATTTAATTTGGGATCTGCATTCAAACATACAGTCTGCCTCAAAGGAAGTATGTAGTTGAACGTTATTGATGACTTTACTTTAATATCATAACGTTGTACAGTATTGCGGTGTCAATGGTAACTTGACACAATGGCGTGATCCTTGACAAAATAGCTGTGTGCCAATAGTTTTGACTGGTTCAGGCAAGTTTAGGGGAAACCCCTTTCAAGGCAATCGTTGAATGCAGATCCTGTTGGTTGACCCCTTCTCTATATTCCACAGCATGGTCGCATTCCCCCAACATACAAAGACGCTCATGGGAAACAAAATGCACAGCTGATTTCAAAAGGGGTTTACGGTCAAGGGCAGATACAATGTTTAAGTGGATCTTGCTGCACTATACATTTAACGTTATTACTATATTAATATTATTATAAATTGTTTGAATTTGCACCGAAACGTCGGTGCCAAACTGTCAGACATTAGCTAAAGATGTACATGTCTGCAAGGAACATGAAACTTGCCTCTAAAGGAACTAAACCAAACTTTGATTCTTGTCGTTGCACGCTTTAACCTCTATGCTTTAACCAAGGCATCCAAAGCACATCCCGTTGTTTATCAACAAGATTTCTTCGAAAATTCCAGTTTCTGCTACGAGCATTCCACTCCCACATAGTTGTTAAACAGGAAACATTTGTTCAAAGTGTCATATGCTTTATAAATTACCTCCTAAAACCAATACATTCGCAGTTACAAAAACACAGAGTTAATAATTAACACACATTCATTTTACACAATATTGACTTACGGTCTCGGTCTATTGTTTACATTCCTGGGACATGATTAACATAACGCTTAAAACAACTAACAGCCAAAGAGCTAATGATTCACACATCAAACATGGTTCCTGGGCGTGATGACATGATTGGTTGATTGACAAATAGCTTTGTTTGGTTCGTGGCCAAAAGTATTTATAAGATCATCAGTAGTAAGTTGTAAAACAAACAATGCTTTTGCTTCTGCTATAGGCCTACATGTGTACACTTTGTGGACCAATCGAGAACTCGACTCTCGGTCATGAATATGTATGAGGTATAAGTAGACACAATAACAACATGCTCGACTATATCAGTATCTCAAGTGGGCGTGACTAACTGGGATGAGTTAGTTTAATTATGTCTGTAATGACTTGCCTTAAGATGTGGGCCCAATTTCATAAATCGTGTAAACAGCCGTTTTGTGCTTACGGCCCAATTTCATAGCACTGCTTAACGGCAAGCAACTTTTCGTGCTTAGTAGCAGAAACATTTGCTAAGGCGCAATGCATTTCACAGTTTAAAACAAAACTGCCCGGCCATCTTGCGCGTTTGCCATGAATTAGAATTGTGACGTCATTGTGATTTCGTCGTAAAGCACCGGATGGTTACCACGCCTTTTTGTGTGCTTACGGCAAGCAGCGCAATGAAATGGAAATCGCACGGTAAGCACAAAATCGGCCGCTAAGCAGCTCTATGAAATTAAGCCCAGGGCCCAAATCCATAGAGCTGCTAAGCACAAAAAGTTGCTTAGCATGACATTTCTTTATTGATAAAAAACGGGATTACCAACCAAATTTCTATTTGTTGCATGTTACTTCTTATACATGTACATGTATGCAGCTGTTGTTTGCCTGTCCTGAAAATCATGTGGAAATTTGGTTGGTATTCCTGTTTTTATCAAGGGAGAAATGTCATGCTAGGCAAATTGTTGTGCTTAGCAGCTCTATGAAATTGGGCCCTGGTTTGGAGCGGAAACCGTTGTGAAGCAGGATTCTACTCGGGAGAAGTTTAAACCATCTTGACAAATTTGTAGAAATCTTGTTTCTTGTATCCCTTGAACACGAGCCTTTGTGACGGAGATATTACATGTACTTGAGCCGGGCCGTTTCACACGAGCTTTCTAAACGATGATCGTTTGCAACGAAATCGTATCGGCGTAATTTTGCTCCGTGTGAAATGAATCCAGGTGACAAAATCGCCACGTACCCGCGTTATAAGCAACCGGGATCAAGACTTCCTCAAAAAAAATTGCATCCCTGTCGCCGAGACCAGTTGTGTGAAACGGCGCACGCTCTACGACAATGAAGAAAACCACGTGAACTAGGAAACAGAACTGTACAAATATTGATGTTCACTGCACAGTAACTATACGATTTTTACACAAACAGAGACTTGGGTCTATGTTTGCTCATGCCCATGTTGCTTATGCCACAGTAATTTAAGGTTAATTGACAAGTGAGCGCTGTCAGTGTTGATTAAAATATAAATTATGTGAAATGAGGTAAATATGACAAAGACAGGCAGGCGCTGCACGGTGCCAAGAAACATTTTAATTTATTCAGCTGTTTTTCTCAGAAATGATTCAATAAAGTTACCAAGCTCGTATCACAGCTCCGTTTGTATACCTATACATTATGGTATCCTATGCGTTTTATCAACCTATTTAAAGGCACTGTGGACGCAATTGGTAGTTGTCAAAGACCAGGGTGAGTGTTCTCACTTGATGTATCTCAACATAATATACATAAAATAACAAACCTGTGAAAATTAAGGGTTTTGTTGAGCTGCAATAAAATAGTGATGGAAAAAACACGCTTGTTGCACAAATCGGTGTCTTTTCAGGTGTCTAAAAGGGGCTTCGGATCATCAGGCCTAAATATTTGAGTAAGAAATTACTTCTTTCTCAAAACTACGTTACTTCAGAGGGAGCCGTTTCTCACAATGTTTTATACTATCAATAGCTCTCCAATGCTCGTAACCAAGTAAGTTTTTATACTAACATGTATTTTAGCTAATACCATTAGTGTTCATCAGTGGCTTTTAAGTATTGGCTTATTTCCAGGAACGTCATCGGTAGTAGGAAATTAACTAATCCGTGTGAAAATAACGTGCTAGGGAATAATTTTTAACAGATTTCTTGTTTAGTTCTTGACGGAAAAGATTACGGTGCATTTAAGTAACAACTCTGTTGTTTTTGAATAATGCTTATTTAATAACTTTTATTCATCCATGGAGATGAAGAAGAAACGCGCTCATAGCTTTATTGATACTAGTACTGGTTGTTTTCTTGCTGCCAGCTATTGGGTGCTGCTTATGATCATTTGCAATACACTGCATACATCTTCAGGTAAGACACCGAATCGTATCATATCTTATCGTATTTATAAATTTCCATAACAAGATAGCTAAGGCACTGGACACTATTGGTAATTGCTCAAACAATTTACTTGTTGGCGATCAATGGAGAGCTGTTGATAGTATGAAACATTGTGAGAAACGGCTCCCTCTGACGTATAACGTCTTTTTGAGAATGAATTAATTTCTCAAACTATTCAAGCATCTGATTCTGAAGGCATGCAGCTTGTGCGATAATGATGTTTTTCTTCCATATTTATCTCGCAACTTCGACAACCAATAATTGAGTTCAAATTTTCACAGGTTTGTTATTTTATGCATAATGTTGAGATAAGCAAAATGAGAAGACTGGTCTTTGACAATATCACCGAAGGTTTCGAGTGCCTAAGCTTTTCAAGTTTAGTTATGTTGCTTTATGCTACAAAAAGGTAAGGCCGCAAAACGGTGCTCCACTTATAGTGTTGACTATTACAATTTTTATAACAGAGTGCTAATCGGTGACTTGCACCTTTTGAATAGTTTACCTTTCATTGACAACCAATTCACAAAAATGTTTTTTAGACTAATTCTTGATATTTTCGTATAAATCTTTGCCTTTTTTATTAATTGATTATGTATTTTTTTTATCTATTTACTTCATTTATTTTATTTGGTTGGGGGGGGGGGGGGGGTAGTAGTTAACTTCCCCTAATAAGGTAGTTAACTTTCCCTTTTAAAAGTCCAGAGGACACTTAAGTGACCGATGCACACAAATTCACTGAACATTTTAGTATTCAAATACGAATGTTTCCCATCCAAATTTCTAGGGGCTGTACCGGATTTCACCTGCTTCAATCTTAGACCAGTTGCCACTGATGGAGAAAACACCTTCATTGGAGGTTACAAGAGTGGCAATGACACACGTGCAGCAGTCTCCTTCAACCGTCTACTGGACACAGGCAGCGGTGTCAATCTACCCGCCAGAGGCGAAGTTAACAAACATATCTCTGCCTATGCGCTACTCTTTCAAATGCCTGCACTTATTGGTGCAGAACGATTCGGGGTTTATAACTGTATCTTCACCAGACAGCAAGATACTGTGAGGATAACAACAACTGTTATGCGCAAGGACGGTAAGTCACAAGAGTTATCTATACTCTTATTTTTTTACATTTTTTACATATTTTTTTTAAAGAATTGGTGTTTGCTAACGACAGTTGTCGCTAGCGACAGTTGCTGGCAGTGTAAGCACTTTGTGTAATCCATCATATAGACGATGGGACTTGTGACGTCACATGATTACAAAAGAGCCACAGAGCCTGGACTTCCTGCAGGCACGCGTGGTACACAACTCAATGGAAGAAAACATAAAATTCTATATTTTATGGAGATTGCACTGTCTAATTATTATTAACTGTTGATGTGATGAAAGGGGGCACATCTGAAAAGTAGTCCAGCTTTTACTTTCATAACTCTTGGATTTATGTGGAAGTTATGACACAAAATGTCAACTTCCCCATATGACCAGTGCATATCTTGCCTGCCAGAATACTCAAATAATGTACAAGGTCACACTTATTGTAAAAAAAAAGTTCATACGGTCTATACATAAACTGACAAACCTGTAGAAGAGATCGATCGGCCATCTGGGTCACGAGAAAAGCAATTATGGAATGTTCCCTTAAAGACAGTGGACACTATTGGTAATTACACAAAATAATTATCATCATAAAACCTTTCTTGATTACGAGTAATGGGGAGAGGTTGATAGTATAAAACGGCTCCCTCTGAAGTGACGTAGTTTTCGAGAAATAAGTACTTTTCCACGAATTTGATTTCGAGACCTCAAGTTTAGAATTTGAGATCTCGAAATCAAGCATCAGAAAGCACACAACTTCGTGTGACAAGGGTGTTTTTTCTTTCATTATTATCTCGCAACTTCGACGACCGATTGAGCTCAAATTTTCACAGGTTTGTTATTTTATGCATATGTTGAGATACACCAACTGTAAAGACTAGTCTTTGACAATTACCAATAGTGTCCACTGTCTTCAAATGTTCATCCATTTATTTGTGTTTATTTAAACGGATGCCTTCGGTGCTGTTAGATCGCTATAATTGAATGGTCTATTCAAATGAACTTGCACTTTGGTCATAGTTTTTTTAAAATTTTTTGCAAAGTAATGTGTATTTTCCCCAACTATCGTTCATTTTCCTTTTTGATAGAATGTGTAACATTGACAACGACACAGTTATATGACGGTTGATCAACTGAGCTTTATTGATTGTAGGTGATGTATCCCCAACCTCATCCACCTTGACTACCAGTGCTGGAGAGGATGTAACATTGACAATGACACAGCATTACGGATCAACCAATGAGCTTCGATGGAGACAGAATGGTGTTGACGTCACTGCGTGGAATGGCCAATCAAGCATCAGCATTCCTAATGTACAAGCCAGTAACACTGGTGGTATCTATGAATGCTACGTACAGGGCAGATATAATCTACAGAACCACGCACTCATGAAACTCATTGTTAGAGGTATATTGTTTTTTCATTGTGGGTGACTCTTTCATTAATCAGTTGAATAATGTATGGTACAATGACTCGCTTTGTCTCACATTTGAATTCCTCAGACTATAGAGACAGTTGCTATGTCGATTGGTTTGTGCTTTGCATAGCAACCTCAAGATGAGAAAACCTTGGTACCACTCTGCCATACGAATCCATTCATAATTGTGTATGGGTGTTTAACGTCTCTTGTAACTATAATTCTCTTAATGCAAAAGAGTGAAAAGGCACTCTTTGAAGAGCCGTATGAGGGACAACTCTTTTTCGAGTGGTCTTCCGCTCTTTTAGATTGAAGTTTGCATCTTTTTGAGTGATTTTTCTCCCAGTCCTGGAGTGAAGCCCCCCTAAAAGAGTGAAATAACCACCACTGTTTTGAAGAGCCGTATGAGGGGCAGCTCGAAATGTAAAGAGTGGTGTTTTTCACTCTTTTACATTTAGAGAATACGGAGAAGCTTGCCCAGAAATCATAATGATAGGAACTGTTTCTGTGTTATAGTCTGATGAATTCAAATTGAAGTGGTCATTGTGATCAAGCACGGATCATAGTACCAGAGAACATTAAAATCAAAGTTTGCAAATAGCTTATTGGATGGTTAACCTTCTATACACCGTAGTAGGTTTTGTGAACCGAGACTCATCGCAGCATGTTCAAACAATGATTCCGGTATATTTTTGATGAGTTTTTAGATAAACTTTATAAAGTATTGTATTGCTCAAAGGATGTTTTTATTCCTCCAGGTTATATTTAATTCCAGGCTATAATATTAAGATGATTATTGACTGCAACTTTTAAAATTTTTGCAAACAGTGTCGAACATGTCAAGAAAAAGGAATTATTGTGCACTAATTACCATGGGTTTTAACGAACGTTCCTCTCGGCAAAAAAAAGCCTTACCAACGACAAGCGCCAGACCAAACCCACCCAAGCAATACCCATTCACTAAACAAATCGCAGCCGATATAGACTAAGAAAAAAATTGTCATTAACTGTGCATTGTTTCCTTGGTAAAAACAGCTTGTTCACAAGAAAGATGGGGATCATCATGTGACAATAGATGTCCGATGTGTCACAATGGTGGGGTATGTGACGACAAGACAGGAGAATGTATCTGTGCACCAGGGTTCAGTGGTACAAAATGTCAGATATGTAAGTTCACGACGGATCCTCTGCATTGTATACGTTTCATAAAACGCTCATTTATTTATTTATTTCTCATCAAATATGACATTTCAGACAGAAATATTTCAAGGGATGTTTTCTATTATCATCATTAGACCGTGTAAGTTTGATGTAAATCTGTCATCATAAACGATTTTTTTTTCTTACCAATTCTGTAATGTTCCTTTAACCATAAGCTGTGTCACAGGTTCAAGTCCCACGTTTGCCAAACTGCGCAAATTGCATAGGTATACAATTATGAACTAATTAAAGGCGTGGCTCTCATTGAGGTTTTATTAGACATTATACATAAGAAAACTTTATTAATCTTCAAAAGAAGAAATTGCATTGCTCACACAAGTTTAAAAACAAAATACATTTGTTTCATTGCAGTACATGGAAAGAATTGTTTTGGTCAAGATTGCGGTATAACGTGCTCCATCACCAATGTTGGATGTAAGGGGGTAATGATGTGCCTGCCTGATCCTTTTGGATGTACATGCGCAGCTGGCTTCAAAGGCCAAACGTGCACAGAAGGTAGGATACGGAGGGCTCCTAATAGACTTTTTAATTCTATCACGGTGTGGTCATCTTGATTTTACTCCATTCCAACTCATTGTAACCAAACTGAGGCTAGACGAAATAATAGTCTGGTGCCCTTCGCAATGAATGTTAGTATTCATTACTGCTATTGGAAACAGGGAACATGACCAAGATGGTGACAGCTAGCGTGTTAAAGGTCTGTAGACGTCTCAGTCTAAGTATTTGCCAACCGAGGTTGGAAAACTCTGGAAGGCCATTAATGCAGAACAGAGCAGATGGCAATGGTTTGTAACAATGCTACACAACTATTCAAAAATAGTGTTGAATTTGTTGGAACCAAAGCAACAAATCATGGAAGGTATTAAGTTAAAAATTTGAAGAACAAACAAGTTGGGTTTTTTTCAGAGCAATTATCTGGTAACGCGCTTGAATGTTTTGCTGACATTCAGCTGTCCATGCCAACCAGCGCGGTTTATAGCTTGTTTATCAACAATATAAAGGTATATAACGTGCCTCTAGCTAAGCGGGCTTCCGCGAACTGCCTCTCTGTCTGGGCAATCTCGGCGGACTAGTTGGTAAGCCACTTCTCTGGAATTTCAAAGGTTGTGGGTTTGAATCTCTCTGAGGAATACGCCACGGTGATTTATTTTGTTCACAGAGCTCGGGAAAATACATTGAGTAATACAGTGCTATAACTCACATAGATGTGTGTATTTGGGTGATTTTGTCTTAATGCGATTTTGATATCATTTCGCTTTTCCTCGCAATAGAGTGTAAAGATGGCTACTTTGGGGCTAATTGTGAGCTTAAGTGTCATTGTGAGGATGGTGCAGTGTGTGATAAAGGTCATGGTAGATGTCCTGATGATGTTAAATGTGCATCAGGTTACACTGGAGAAAACTGTCAAGGTGGGTTTGTTGTTTGATTCGTTTGTGAGGATAGTTAAAGTTGATATTTTTTGTTGTTAATGGTTTATTCACAATAAAAAATATGTTGGCGACCAGAGGCCGAATTCTACCATTTGTACATGTACACATTTAAAAACTAAGCAGATGTTAACCTGTTCGCCCAGGTCAGACCAGTTGAACCTATAGTTTAACTGGGTTTAACTGGAACCATTTGAAAACTAGTTAAACACAGTTCAAACCATTTTTTTTTTACGGAATTTGAGCAAAACTTGGAATCGATTTCTCAAAGAGACCTTGACCTTGTAGATATTAAAAACTTAAGGCTAGTCCTAAGTTAGAACGAGTAACTCGTCCCTACTCGAGATAAGACTACTTAACTCTTTGTGAAATCCACCCAGTTGGTTTATACAATAAACATAGTTAACATAGTTGAACACAGTCCAAACCAGTTGGTTTTATATGGTAATTTGACACTATCCAGTAAAACCAGTTAAACCAGTAACTTTGGTGCGGAATTTGTGTTTCTTTCTCGGAGACGTAGAGTTTGACATTCTTTGTCATTTTGTTTGTTAATTTATTGTTTTGCTTCTATAGGGTTGTATGTTTACCCTTTCTGTTGTATTATGACCGTATTGCTCGTTGAACTGTTTGTATGTTTATTTTGTTACATAAGTTCAAAATAAATTTAAAGTAAATGTTTTTTTTTTACTAAGAATGTCCCGAGGGGCTATTTGGAGCTACATGCATCAAGGAGTGTCATTGTGAAGATGGGGAGATTTGTGACAAAGTTACCGGTACATGCCCGGACGGTGTCGGATGTCAACAACGCTACAGAGGTATTAACTGCCAAAGTAAGTATACCGCTGTTTGACCATTAAAGACAATTATTTTTTTCATTTTTTTTTATAATGCTCGATTGTTGTAAATCCTATATAAATATAGTTGTAAACGTTTTTGAAGGAACATACGGTGAAAACCTCACTTTTGAGATATCGCCGAAACTCCTGTAGCCTACACACGCATGAAGAATA